>NC_091142.1:36292399-36495761 GCF_041381155.1 Argopecten irradians | reverse complement strand
GTCGTTTTTTTTCTGTAAAGACAGATAATCAGGGTATTAAGGTGTATGTGAAACTACTGAATAAATAGCCACCAGACAATTTTTTCTCCCCACACCTGACAGGGTTATCACCGTGGTTTGTAGGGAATAAAGTTAACTCTTTCTCCATACTTCACAGATATATATCCCGTGGTTGCTTGCTAGGGAGAAATATATCTCTATCTTTACAACAGGGGGGTTAAATACAGCTTCATACGCGCCTAGACATATTACGTGACTTCATCAATAACATGCGGCGTCAACTGCGGGCCGTCACATTGTAGAATGACCAGTCATACGAATGTTTGGAACGGGGAATAACGACGTTTTTTCTGCGATACATGGCGCCGAATGAAAACAGCTGGAAGACCAAGTGGAATTTTCATCGTTTTTTTACTATGTATGGGCAAGCCTCGGGTTGACCCGGCAAAAATCTTTCACTCGGGTTGAGAAATCACCTGTACACTTAAACAGACCCATGAAATTGAAGCATTGCGACGTTCCTGTTATTGCGGCACTTTGAAATGTTTCTATAAAACTGTAATAATCATCTGTTTCGATTAAGTATGGGAGAAAAAGAATCAAACATGGGGTCTGGTCAGGTGAACAGGGATATCTCAAACATTAACGGGTTGACCAGCCAAAATCTTTCACTCGGGTTGAGATATCCCTGTCCACCTGACAGACCCATGTAAGAATGCATTTATTCGGTATTATACGGCCCGGAATACTTCTTTGTTATAGTCCCCTTTCAACCCCGTTTTAGTGTTTATTAATTACAGAGTCTACAAATCACTTCTAATATTCTCTAGTGGAATCCACAGCGCTTTCAGAAACTAACATTTTTCAAGTCTGTGCCTCGAATATAGAACCCCCGACTTACATGGTGAAAGGCAAAGTGTTTTTTATATCTTTGTTCTACTGGTCTTGCTACACAGGTGATTTTTACACAGAGATGATGGCGTAGAAAGCTTTCACTGCAGTATTGCTAATAGAAAGAAATGCATGGATATTGTCATTTTTTAAAAGTAAATTTATCGCTTTACCTTGTAAAAAATACCTGAAGCTTAAGCTTGGTGTTAACCTTTAGTAAAACTTATCAGAGTCATACCTTATTTGCTATCCCTTTTGCTTTGAATTCTTATTTAGCTACAATTACAATTATCGGAATTATGTGAACTCTCTTCAGTCGATTACTTAAATTTATTAAATTTGACAATGTAAGTTAAAAAAATAACATTAAATTAAGATTAAGGCGTTTTAACGAATAATATCTCATGTTTAATTCGCAAATTATCGCATTATCAATTTAATTAAGTTTTGTCAAAATGCTGTAAACGTGTTTCTTTTTTAGAAGTAACATTTTGTCTAATACATCACGTATTCGCCTATGTAATACAATTGGAAAAAAAAATGATAACATTTTTTTTCAACCATCAAACACTTTTGAATCATTCGAATGTAAAATAGCTTCACCATACTTCCTTGATGAGAAGTTATATCCCTTTAATACATCACGTGACAGCACCTGACATTGCCATAGTTGAAAACGAAATAGGAAGTTGTACGTGCTTATACATCAAAGACTTTGACTGGTATTGGTATTTCCTAGGTAAGTATTAAAACTATTCGTTAAACATCTATTACAAATAATGAAGTTTGGCTCGTTTTGATAATTTTAAATACTATGAACGGTCGGGTACATAAAGTATGAACATTTCTTTCGGATCCTTAAGTACATTTAGTAAAAACGAAAGTACTTTTTAAGCTTTTGATTTATCAATTCTTAAAAACTTTTTCCATTCAAATTCACCTTGTCTCAATGCTGTATTCGGAATTGTCAACGATTATCCGCTTACTTAGTTTTTTATAAACTGTTTTAGTATTTTGATTTAAAAGCTTCATTCCAAACGTAATAATCTGCTTATATGTGTATAACTGACTGTAGATTGTTGTTGTCCAAAAGATTAACAGCTTCGCCAACTTAATTGGTAAAAAATCGTAATACTGAATTGCATTAATTAATAGAATCAATCATAAATGAACTCGTTAAATGACGAAATTCCATGACGTCCTTCAGTGTGCTTTCCCGTTCCGGATGACTGATTCTAAATTTTACCTTGGCAATATACGTAAGAGTTATTTCGAGCGGTAGGGTAGTTTACCCTAGGACAGCTTCATGTCAAATACAGATATGCATTAATGGATTTAGTTTAAAAATATCATATTTAAAAACAAGTTTTGCTTACGTATAATTACATCACATTTTTTCCACTTATTGTATCAACAGAATAAAAATATAATCGTGTAAATTCAGTTTTCATTTAGTAGATTGTTAAGCTAACTATCTCTCATCCTACACTAAATTCACTTCCTCGTACATTTCTCGGTTTATGTGGAAGGCCCAGATAGTTAATCAAGCGTCTGTGATATAAAAACACATCACCATATATAATAGTGTATAACTTACACTAGAGACCAACATTGTATAACATTCCATTGTAGTCTCGATGTAAATAGTGCATCTTTTTAACCCTGATGCAAACGATTAATATAATAGCTCGTTAATTACCCGTTAACCATGTCTGTAATTTATCGCATATAAGTATCGTGAAAGTCACGCACTTGGGTGATTTGAAAGTGACAGCAATAGAAATGACTGAAAAAGTATAGTTTTTATTATTGTTTTTATCTTTATTTGTACAGGTAATAATTTTTTCTTTCATCATTTATCAACAGCACCATATTATGATAATGTAGCTGAAAGTGACATATTTAATGATTTACATCTACCATTGTTTTATATGGTGTTATGTTGTATTATTTTCACAATTTATCTTTTTCTATAAAGATTTCATGTTATTTTACCTGATATGGACGCATTTAATCCATGATACTTTACATTATTTATACATCAACTTATATCTCCATATTTACTTTATACGGGTTACTTTTCCATTATATGGTTAATTTACAGAACAAATGCTATTTATCACATTACTATGGCTGAAAACTCTTACAAAGATGAATTCAGGTCTTGAATCAATGAATATGATTTTAGATTTTTTAATTCATTTTGTAAGTAACGAAGGCTACATTTGTGATACTTTTCCATTAATAAAAGAACAAAATCGTTTATTATATTTTTTTCAAATACAAGTGTATATAAATCTTAAATGAGTGTTCAATTTGATATGGAATTTTATGAAACGATAAAGAAAATAAAACAATTTTTGCGACCAAATTTGCGATGCGTTCATGCCTTAAGAAATGAAATATATGTTTTACTTCAATATTAGACCATGACAATCTAATCCATAATATTTAGTGGACATTTTTTAAGTGATGAAACTGAAGTTTAATTTTAACTCGGTTAAAAGCTGATCGTTGCGTGGCGGCGGAAAGTGATCATGCCGCTGGCTCTAGAAGATAATTAAAAATCATTATTATTAATAATACGTATTAAAATATATCATGACAATGCACTCATACACATGTACAAAAAATTAGATTACGAAGCGAGTATTCGCTGATATTTTAGCGTATGAAACTACTGAATGTATTATAACACTTCGTACATATATTCGCTTTATTTATAGTGATCGTGTGAAAGATATAATTTTTTTGCGTACAAGATTCTTGTATTAAAGTTGGTCAAAATGATACGTGATATCGAGTATTTAGTCGTATTAAGTTAGTTGATTTTATTTTGGACGAAAGAGAATCAGTTCTTTGCATCTAAGGACAATACAATTGATAGCGGTCAAACGCTTCGACGACGAAAGCAAAAGATGTGCAGACACTAAATTTTTGAATAATAGTCGCTGGGATTTACTTGGTGATAATCCGGGTAAATCAGGCACATTTGGGCCATTATTTTCAGACAAACATATTTACGAAATGAAACCATGACAACAAAATTCGAGTCTATCAATGAGGTGAATTTATTTTAATTTTAGTCTTTTTTGGTCGAAACATGTACATATTTGCAGTTACAAAATTGAAAGTCCGAAAAAATAAATTCATAAGGATCACAGTTAGTTTGTGACCTAATACGGAAAAAACATAATTGGAGTTTAAAAATAAACATGTATATCATTTAGTATTTTAGATACCAATATATTTTTCCGTATGAAAAGTCATGTTAACAAACTGTGTCTACTAATAGTGCTTTGTTTATAATGACGATGTGAATGAAAAACTATCTATTTCAAATGTAACAAACGATTACTACATAACTGCGGCTACAGTAACTATTTACATTAAATGCAACAAAAATCTTGATGGGATAACTGAATGTCATGGTTACTTCTGTTGATCAGGAATTATACGAAATATTTTCACGTCAATTTCATGTAATCATTTCGCCTGAAAAATTCTGATTTGAAACAATTCAATTTCAGGGCAAATTTACTTGCAACAAAATTCTATTTGTTTGAGATACCTCATTTTATTCTAAAAATATATCATAGTATTTTAAAATGAACCGAAATTGACCTGAATTTACCTGAGCATCTATGCCATGTGTTACGAGCTTGTCTATAAGGATTTTGATTTGGTGCAAAATATTAATTTGGCTAGTAAAATTGTCATTTGCGTATAAGACTAATATTTACTTCGATTTATATTCAAACTAGAAAGCTATAAGCATTTCAACATGTCGATTTGGAAAGTTATATAAAATTTTGTAACCGTTTTCAAGAGGATCGATTTTGAGTAAGTCTTTTCTAGAAATGAAGACAATGTGATGTGTCTTATTTGGCCATGGAAAATAATTAACAACCTTCATTTTCATTTGATCATTTTGATAGAGTTATATACTTTGTCACCAGAACAGTCGAATGGGTTAAGATAATTATTATTAAAATTACCTGGGATATCAACATTTAGTATTTAATATAGTTTTTCGAAAAAAATGATATATAAACAGTTTGGAGTGGATGTAGCATTTTTATGTGACATTATTATAATTCTGAATTCTCAAACTGTACATGGACGTAACTCGTAGTTACCTCTGATGTTTGTGTATAGCCTCATAACATTAAAAACTACATATATTGACATATGAATTTATAATGCATAATCTCGTGGAATTCCAAATTTTTAACTAACAATACGCCTTTCATATCAGTCAATCCTAAAACGACGCTACGGATTACCTCCATTTTTACGAGATCAATAATATCAACATTTTATAGGCCAATGAAACACGAATCCAATGCTCAGCATTTCTTATTTTATGTGAAATATTTTTCAGTTTGGGAGCCATGACATCACGAAAGAAAAAGGACTATACGAAACTGCTTTCCATCACAGAATGTGGGAATATGCGGCTTGGAACTTTGTGATCCTCGACGAATCGAGTGTGGCCATATCTTCTGCCTTAAATGTCTAGGTAAATGTATGATCAACACGCCATTTTGTCTGACATGCAAGCGACCGATGAATCCAAAATCAGGAAAGGTAGAAAACTATCCCGTTGCCGGGGAGATAGTACATCTACTGCAGTCTCTACAGAAGGTTGCCAGTTGTGGCCATATTAACTGATGAGGAAGATAAAACGAACGATGATGACAACGACGAAGACGAGGTTCAATATGACGAGGTTGATGATCGTAATCAACTTTCCAAAGCAAGAATCCAATGATGAGGTATGTGATATACACGGATATAAACTGGTCTCCGTTTGCTTGACTTGCGATGATGAATTAATTTGTTCAAACATGCAGTATCCATTCTTCACATGAGAAAACAGGAATTCTTGAACACACCAAACAACTAGAACGTCTTCTTGGTGAGCAAACCGATAAACTGTACAAACGAGCAAAAATTGATGAAGAGGCCGAGGGAAAGCTACAGGATATGATAGAAAAGGAAATCGAACAAAAGGAATCAATAAAAGATGAAATAGAGGAAGTCACTGAAGATCTGTTTGCTCAAATTCACATGAAGAAAGAAGAACTGCTCCAACCTGTCGAGACAAAAGCAGATGAAAATGTAAAAGTTCTGACTGAAAGACAGGAGCATATCAAAGACAGGTTATCTGAGTTTAGGCACATCAGACAAAAAATGGAAAAACTCTCTAATGATGGTACAACAGATTTCTGCAAAAAGGCGAAGCGGTTACTGAAGCAGACTAATATTGCTTTGCAGCAGGAAAACATACCCTTGCCAACATACCAACACGTTTCCTTCACGAAGAAACAACAACATTAGGGACGATTTGTCAAAACTTCAATTGGGGTACGTGAAGGAAGAAGAGTGTGATATGTATGAGGATTCCTCCGATTTCTGCGAATTTAGTCGGCCATCACCTCCGATAACACCCCCTCCCCTACCTAAACCGAAAATAAACATTGGATCAGAAGATAAAGATAGAGGTGGTGTGAATCCATATATAAACCACCTGACCCCTTTTGACGAAGATCCTCCAGTACTACCGCCTCGACGCCCTTTGTTCCGGAACGATTTTCCTGACTCAACTGAAGATCCATATGCTTCCGTTGATTCGGGCCTATTATGACATAAATTTTTACAACAGGAAAAGGAACAGAGATGCTATCCGCAGGTAAAACCAGTGCCATCGCCAAAAAGGTCTACTCTTTCAGCCTACAGAGGCCACTTCATCGGAATCAATGGCAACAGCACAAACGCCATCCCCAGCTAGAGTAAGGCCACCACTACCACCACCAGGATTCAACAGCGCCAGCAGCAGCGATGACACCACCACCACCATCATCATCATCACCACCGCCGCCATTATCTCCATTTTCAGGATCCTTTCGAAAATCCGTCTCGATTGCGACTGGCAATCGCTCGACTCCACAGAGGCTTATTCATCGCGTGTTTCTTCCGTTTCGGCCCTCCGGTTTCACAGTTGTCCGTGGGTTTCAGGGTATCTACTATGCTTTTGTCACGGATGACAATGATGTAAAACTCTTCAGGCAAAATGGAGTGTTTGACAAGGTAATCTCTGATTTGACCAAGCCGTTTGATGTTGCATGTCAACCACGCGGGAAAATATTGACACCAATATATATTACGGACGAAGGTAAGATTTTTGTACAGTACGAGGGTAACTGTGGACATATTCGCGAGTTTAAGTTCTCGATTCGCACGTGTAGACATATTGCAACGTTGTTAATTGCGCGATTAATACACAAAATGTTACGCGTAGAGTGACTTTGCGATAAAAAATTATATGCATAAATGTCCATTTATCGAAAAGTTAAAGTGAATAATCGGGCAAAGAAAACCAGTCTAAATGCGTTCATTGGCCTTCCAAAAGTTCTCACATATTAATACGACGGTCAAGTTCTGCTTAGTTTCCCAGTTCTGACCATTAGAATAAAGAAAAGTTGAAAGCAATGAAAACGAGGCTGTGTGGAAATGTAACACGGACATAAAATTCCCATACTTTAAATTAATTCTTCTTTGTACGCAGACAGATTTTGACGAGAGATTTTATTTTCCCATTTCACAAGAAATTATACTGGATACATTCACACCATTTTTACCGACTTTAGCCATCCTTGCCCGACTCTTCACTTTAACCATGTAAAGAAAGCTATACAACAAAAAATGTTTTGGTTAAGATTTTTGTAAGCTACAGCTTTATAGAAACATATTCATTGTTTTTTATAAATCAACATATCATAAATGTTATGAATTACAATTGAAAAACATGCCCAGGTTCTTATTACAGGAAAAGGAACCGGGGACGGCAGTATCAAAGTCTATACTTCCGAAGGACAGTTCCGTAAAGTCTTAATCAGAAAACTCCGGAAACCTCGAGGAATCTACGTATCACGAGTTGGACTGGTATACGTATGTGATGAGGCAAATATTCTGGTGTTGTGTCCGGATACAGGCAAAAAGAAGAGGGTCATCTCTAAAATTGGGATAGACCCTCTTTTTGTACTGCCATTATACGTCATGGTGAGCGCCACTGGGAAGATTCTGGTCTCCGATGTCGGTACGAGACAACTCAAGATCCACCATGAAACCTGGAAGTACACAGATAAGTTCCAACCTTTCGATGACGACGAGGAAGAGCTCTACATCAGTTTCTGCCCAGGGATGTGTTCAGAGGATTCTTCGTCTAATTACTATGTCGTTGACCGGGAGAGGAATGCGCTGTACAGGTTAGACAGTGGGGGTAGGTCACAGAAAATGGAACTACCGGATAAACCTAAAGGTCACGACGGCATACCAACAGCTGTTGCTTTTGACGCCGATACAGGGAACATCATCGTGTTTTAAAGGTGACATGTGTACAAATATAATGTGTATAAAATGACCCCGATATCAGTCAAAATCCTCTCCTTCAACACAGAAATGAAGCAGAAGACACAGGCAACGATTAGCTGCAAACAGCGAAAGTCCTCTGTCAGGATAATAGTGTATTGTATAAATACTGTTAAATACGTTATAATTGCGTATACAATATTTCTTGTGTTCGTAATGATACATAAATTGGAGATAAATGACTCCTACTAGCAATACTGCATTTATAGACTGTTGAAAACCTAAGATGGAAATTCGCCAAAATAACGTAGTTCACATTATTAAATTAGTTGTGAAATAAAACAAACATCAAACAACAGTAGTTATGTAAGGGTAAGGGGAAACAACTAACAGACAACAACACTAATTATGTAAAGGGTAAGGGAGACAACAGACAGACAACAACAGTAGCTATGTAAAGGGTAAGTGGAGACAACTGACAGACAACAACAGTAGTTATGTAAAGGGTAAGGGGAGACAACTGACAGACAACAACAACAGTAGTTATGTAAAGGGTAAGGGGAGACAACTGACAGACAACAACAGTAGTTATGTAAAGGGTAAGGGGAGACAACTGACAGACAACAACAGTAGTTATGTAAAGGGTAAGGGGAGACAACTGACAGACAACAACAGTAGTTATGTAAAGGGTAAGGGGAGACAACTGACAGATAACAGTAGTTATGTAAAGGGTAAGGGGAGACAACTGACAGATAACACTAGTTATGTAAAAGGTAAGGGGAGACAACTGACAGACAACAACAACAGTAGTTATGTAAAGGGTAAGGGGAGACAACTGACAGACAACAACAGTAGTTATGTAAAGGGTAAGGGGAGACAACTGACAGACAACAACAGTAGTTATGTAAAGGGTAAGGGGAGACAACTGACAGATAACAACAGTAGTTATGTAAAGGGTAAGGGGAGACAACTGACAGACAACAACAGTAGTTATGTAAAGGTTAAGGGGAGACAACTGACAGATAACAACAATAGTTATGTAAAGGGTAAGGGTAGACAACTGACAGACAACAACAGTATTTATGTAATGGATAGGGGGATACAATTGACAGACAACAACAGCAGTTATGTAAAGGGTAAGGGGAGACAACTGACAGACAACAACAGGGTAGTACAGGGGAAACAACTGACGATCCTAATCAGTATTGGGTTTGAGTACAGGGGAGACAACAGATTCCTGTCAGTATCAGGTGAGTACAGGGGAAAACAACTGATCCTATCAGTATTGGGTGAGTACAGGGGAGGAACAACTGATCCTGTCAGTATTGGGTGAGTACAGGGGGAAACAAACTGATCCTGTCAGTATTGAGGTGAGTACAGGGGAGACAACCGATCCCTGTCAGTATTGGGTGAGTACAGGGGATACAACTGATCCTGTCAGTATTGGGTTAGGTACAGGGGATACAACTGATATCCTGTCAGTATTGGATGTGTACAACTGACAACGATTCCTGTCAGTATTGGGCGAGTACAGGGGTGCAACTGATTCCTGTCAGTATTGGGTGAGTACAGGGGAGACAACTGATCCTGTCAGTATTGGGGTGAGTACAGGGGATACAACTGATCCTACCAGTATTGGATGAGTACAGGGGAGACAACTGATTCCTGTCAGTATTGGGGTGAGTACAGGGGATACAACTGATTCCTGTCAGTATTGGGTGAGTACAGGGGAGACAATGATGATCCTGTCAGTATTGGGTGAGTACAGGGGAAACAACTGATTCCTGTCAGTATTGGGTGAGTACAGGGGAGACAACTGATCCTATCAGTATTTGGGGAGTGAGTACAGGGGAGTACAACTGATCCTGTCAGTATTGGGTGAGTACAGGGGAGACAACTGATCGCTGTCAGTATTGGGTGAGTACAGGGGAAACAACTGATTCCTGTCAGTATTGGGTGAGTACAGGGGAGACAACTGATCCTGTCAGTATTGGGTGAGTACAGGGGAGACAACTGATCCTGTCAGTATTGGGTGAGTACAGGGGAAACAACTGATCCTATCAGTATTGGGTGAGTACAGGGGAGACAACTGATTCCTGTCAGTATTGGGTGAGTACAGGGGAGACAACTGATCCTATCAGTATTGGGTGAGTACAGGGGATGGACAACTGATCCTGTCAGTATTGGGTGAGTACAGGGGAGACAACTGATCCTGTCAGTATTGGGTGAGTACAGGGGAGACAACTGATCCTGTCAGTATTGGGTTGAGTACAGGGGAGACAACTGATTCCTGTCAGTATTGGATGAGTACAGGGGAGACAACTGATCCCTGTCAGTATTGGGTGAGTACAGGGGAGACAACTGATCCTATCAGTATTGGGTTAGTACAGGGGATACAACTGATCCTGTCAGTATTTGGGTGAGTACAGGGGAGACAACTGATCCTGTCAGTATTGGGTGAGTACAGGGGAGACAACTGATCCTGTCAGTATTGGGTGAGTACAGGGGAGAACAACTGATCCTGTCAGTATTGGGTGAGTACAGGGGAGACAACTGATCCTGTCAGTATTGGGTGAGTACAGGGGATACAACTGATCCTGTCAGTATTGGGTGAGTACAGGGGAGACAACTGATCCTGTCAGTATTGGGTGAGTACAGGGGAGACAACTGATTCCTGTCAGTATTGGGTGAGTACAGGGGAGACAACTGATCCTATCAGTATTGGGTGAGTACAGGGGAGACAACTGATCCTGTCAGTATTGGGTGAGTACAGGGGAGACAACTGATCCTGTCAGTATTGGGTGAGTACAGGGGAAACAACTGATCCTGTCAGTATTGGGTGAGTACAGGGGAGACAACTGATTCCTGTCAGTATTGGGTGAGTACAGGGGAGACAACTGATCCTGTCAGTATTGGGTGAGTACAGGGGAGACAACTGATCCTGTCAGTATTGGGTGAGTACAGGGGAGACAACTGATCCTGTCAGTATTGGATGAGTACAGGGGAGACAACTGATCCTGTCAGTATTGGGTGAGTACAGGGGAGACAACTGATTCCTGTCAGTATTGGGTGAGTACAGGGGAGACAACTGATTCCTGTCAGTATTGGGTGAGTACAGGGGAAACAACTGATTCCTGTCAGTATTGGGTGAGTACAGGGGAGACAACTGATCCTGTCAGTATTGGGTGAGTACAGGGGATACAACTGATTCCTGTCAGTATTGGGTGAGTACAGGGGAGACAACTGATCCTGTCAGTATTGGGTGAGTACAGGGGAGACAACTGATCCTGTCAGTATTGGGTGAGTACAGGGGATACAACTGATCCTATCAGTATTGGGTGAGTACAGGGGAGACAACTGATCCTGTCAGTATTGGGTGAGTACAGGGGAGACAACTGATCCTATCAGTATTGGGTGAGTACAGGGGAGACAACTGATTCCTGTCAGTATTGGGTGAGTACAGGGGAGACAACTGATCCTGTCAGTATTGGGTGAGTACAGGGGAGACAACTGATTCCTGTCAGTATTGGGTGAGTACAGGGGAGACAACTGATCCTGTCAGTATTGGGTGAGTACAGGGGAGACAACTGATCCTATCATGTCAGTATTGGGGGGATATACTGTGAGTACAGGGGAGACAACCGATTCCTGTCAGTATTGGGTGAGTACAGGGGATACAACTGATCCTATCAGTATTGGGTTAGTACAGGGGATACAACTGATATTGTCAGTATTGGGTGAGTACAGGGGAGACAACTGATCCTGTCAGTATTGGGTGAGTACAGGGGAGACAACTGATCCTGTCAGTATTTGGTGAGTACAGGGGATACAACTGATCCTGTCAGTATTGGGTGAGTACAGGGGAGACAACTGATCCTGTCAGTATTGGGTGAGTACAGGGGATACAACTGATCCTGTCAGTATTGGGTGAGTACAGGGGAGACAACTGATCCTGTCAGTATTGGGTGAGTACAGGGGAGACAACTGATTCCTGTCAGTATTGGGTGAGTACAGGGGAGACAACTGATTCCTGTCAGTATTGGGTGAGTACAGGGGAGACAACTGATTCCTGTCAGTATTGGGTGAGTACAGGGGAGACAACTGATCCTATCAGTATTGGGTGAGTACAGGGGAGACAACTGATTCCTGTCAGTATTGGATGAGTACAGGGGATACAACTGATTCCTGTCAGTATTGGGTGAGTACAGGGGAGACAACTGATTCCTGTCAGTATTGGGTGAGTACAGGGGAGACAACTGATCCTGTCAGTATTGGGTGAGTACAGGGGAGACAACTGATTCCTGTCAGTATTGGGTGAGTACAGGGGATACAACTGATCCTGTCAGTATTGGGTGAGTACAGGGGAGACAACTGATCCTGTCAGTATTGGGTGAGTACAGGGGAGACAACCGATTCCTGTCAGTATTGGATGAGTACAAGGGAGACAACTGATTCCTGTCAGTATTGGATGAGTACAGGGGAGACAACTGATCCTGTCAGTATTTGGTGAGTACAGGGGAAACAACTGATCCTGTCAGTATTGAGTGAGTACAGGGGAGACAACTGTTCCTGTCAGTATTTGGTGAGTACAGGGGAGACAACTGATCCTGTCAGTATTGGGTGAGTACAGGGGAGACAACAGATTCCTGTCAGTATCAGGTGAGTACAGGGGAAACAACTGATCCTATCAGTATTGGGTGAGTACAGGGGAGACAACTGATTCCTGTCAGTATTGGGTGAGTACAGGGGAAACAACTGATCCTATCAGTATTGGGTGAGTACAGGGGAGACAACTGATCCTGTCAGTATTGTGTGAGTACAGGGGAGACAACTGATCCTGTCAGTATTGGGTGAGTACAGGGGATACAACTGATCCTGTCAGTATTGGGTGAGTACAGGGGAGACAACTGATCCTGTCAGTATTGGGTGAGTACAGGGGAGACAACTGATTCCTGTCAGTATTGGGTGAGTACAGGGGAGACAACTGATCCTGTCAGTATTGGGCGAGTACAGGGGATACAACTGTTCCTGTCAGTATTGGGTGAGTACAGGGGAGACAACTGATCCTATCAGTATTGGGTGAGTACAAGGGATACAACTGATCTTGTCAGTTTTGTGTGAGTACAGGGGAGACAACTGATCCTGTCAGTATTGGGTGAGTACAGGGGATACAACTGATCCTGTCAGTATTGGGTGAGTACAGGGGATACAACTGATCCTGTCAGTATTGGGTGAGTACAGGGGAGACAACTGATTCCTGTCAGTATTGGGTGAGTACAGGGGAGACAACTGATTCCTGTCAGTATTGGGTGAGTACAGGGGAGACAACTGATCCTGTCAGTATTGGGTGAGTACAGGGGAGACCAACTGATCCTGTCAGTATTGGCGTGTGTACAGGAGACAACGGTGATCCTGTCAGTATTGGAGTGAGTACAGGGGAGACAACTGATCCTGTCAGTATTGGGTGAGTACAGGGGAGACAACTGATTCCTGTCAGTATTGGGTGAGTACAGGGGAGACAACTGATTCCTGTCAGTATTGGGTGAGTACAGGGGAGACAACTGATCCTGTCAGTATTGGGTGAGTACAGGGGAGACAACTGATCCTGTCAGTATTGGGTGAGTACAGGGGAGACAACTGATTCCTGTCAGTATTGGATGAGTACAGGGGAGACAACTGATCCTATCAGTATTGGGTGAGTACAGGGATACAACTGATCCTGTCAGTATTGGGGTGAGTACAGGGGAGACAACTGATCCTGTCAGTATTGGTGAGTACAGGGGATACAACTGATTCCTGTCAGTATTGGGTGAGTACAGGGGAGACAACTGATTCCTGTCAGTATTGGGTGAGTACAGGGGAGACAACTGATCCTATCAGTATTGGGTGAGTACAGGGGATACAACTGATATTGTCAGTATTGGGTGAGTACAGGGGAGACAACTGATCCTGTCACTGTCAGTATTGGGTGAGTACAGGGGAGACAACTGATCCTGTCAGTATTGGGTGAGTACAGGGGAGACAACTGATTCCTGTCAGTATTGGGTGAGTACAGGGGAGACAACTGATCCTATCAGTATTGGGTGAGTACAGGGGAGACAACTGATTCCTGTCAGTATTGGTGAGTACAGGGGAGACAACTGATCCTGTCAGTATTTGGGTGAGGTACAGAGGATACAACTGATCCTGTCAGTATTGGATGAGTACCGTGGAGACAACTGATTCCTGTCAGTATTGGATGAGTACAGGGGATACAACCGATTCCTGTCAGTATTGGATGAGTACAGGGGAAACAACTGATTCCTGTCAGTATTTGGTGAGTACAGGGGAGACAACTGATCCTGTCAGTATTGGGTGAGTACAGGGGAGACAACTGATCCTGTCAGTATTGGGTGAGTACAGGGGAGACAACTGATCCTGTCAGTATTGGGTGAGTACAGGGGAGACAACTGATCCTGTCAGTATTGGGTGAGTACAGGGGAGACAACTGATCCTGTCAGTATTGGGTGAGTACAGGGGAGACAACTGATTCCTGTCAGTATTGGGTGAGTACAGGGGAGACAACTGATCCTGTCAGTATTGGGTGAGTACAGGGGAGACAACTGATTCCTGTCAGTATTGGGTGAGTACAGGGGAGACAACTGATCCTGTCAGTATTGGGTGAGTACAGGGGAGACAACTGATCCTGTCAGTATTGGGTGAGTACAGGGGAGACAACTGATCCTGTCAGTATTGGGTGAGTACAGGGGAGACAACTGATCCTGTCAGTATTGGGTGAGTACAGGGGAGACAACTGATCCTGTCAGTATTGGGTGAGTACAGGGGAGACAAACTGATCCTGTCAGTATTGGGTGAGTACAGGGGAGACAACTGATCCTGTCAGTATTGGGTGAGTACAGGGGAGACAACTGATTCCTGTCAGTATTGGGTGAGTACAGGGGATACAACTGATCCTATCAGTATTGGATGAGTACAGGGGAGACAACTGATTCCTATCAGTATCAGGTGAGTACAGGGGAAACAACTGATCCTGTCAGTTTTGTGTGAGTACAGGAGAGACAACTGATCCTGTCAGTATTGGGTGAGTACAGGGGATACAACTGATCCTGTCAGTATTGGGTGAGTACAGGGGAGACAACTGATCCTGTCAGTATTGGGTGAGTACAGGGGAGACAACTGATCATGTCAGTATTGGCTGAGTACAGGGGATACAACTGATCCTATCAGTATTGGATGAGTACAGGGGAGACAACTGATTCCTGTCAGTATCAGGTGAGTACAGGGGAAACAACTGATTCCTGTCAGTATTGGGTGAGTACAGGGGAGACAACTGATCCTATCAGTATTGGATGAGTATAGGGGAGACAACTGATCATGTCAGTATTGGCTGAGTACAGGGGATACAACTGATCCTATCAGTATTGGATGAGTACAGGGGAGACAACTGATTCCTGTCAGTATCAGGTGAGTACAGGGGAAACAACTGATCCTGTCAGTATTGGGTGAGTACAGGGGAGACAACTGATCCTGTCAGTATTGGGTGAGTACAGGGGAGACAACTGATTCCTGTCAGTATTGGGTGAGTACAGGGGATACAACTGATCCTATCAGTATTGGGTGAGTACAGGGGAGACAACTGATTCCTGTCAGTATTGGGCGAGTACAGGGGATACAACTGTTCCTGTCAGTATTGGGTGAGTACAGGGGAGACAACTGATCCTATCAGTATTGGGTGAGTACAAGGGATATACAACTGATCTTGTCAGTTTTGTGTGAGTACAGGGGAGACAACTGATCCTATCAGTATTGGGTGAGTACAGGGGATACAACTGATCCTGTCAGTATTGGGTGAGTACAGGGGAGACAACTGATTCCTGTCAGTATTGGTGAGTACAGGGGATACAACTGATCCTGTCAGTATTGGGTGAGTATTGGGGAACAACTGATCCTACAGTATTGGGAGACAACTGATTCCTGTCAGTATTGGGTGAGTACAAGGGAGACAACTGATTCCTGTCAGTATTTGGTGAGTACAGGGGATAACAACTGATCATGTCAGTATTGGGTGAGTACAGGGGAGACAACTGATCCTGTCACTCAGTATTGGGTGAGTACAGGGGAGACAACTGATCCTGTCAGTATTTGGTGAGTACAGGGGAGACAACTGATCCTGTCAGTATTGGGTGAGTACAGGGGAGACAACTGATCCTGTCAGTATTGGGTGAGTACAGGGGAGACAACTGATCCTGTCAGTATTGGGTGAGTACAGGGGAGACAACTGATCCTGTCAGTATTGGGTGAGTACAGGGGAGACAACTGATTCCTGTCAGTATTGGGTGAGTACAGGGGAGACAACTGATCCTATCAGTATTGGGTGAGTACAGGGGAGACAACTGATTCCTGTCAGTATTGGGTGAGTACAGGGGATACAACTGATCCTGTCAGTATTGGGTGAGTACAGGGGAGACAACTGATCTTGTCAGTATTGGGTGAGTACAGGGGAGACAACTGATCCTGTCAGTATTGGGTGAGTACAGGGGAGACAAATGATCCTGTCAGTATTGGGTGAGTACAGGGGAGATACAACTGATCCTATCAGTATTGGGTGAGTACAGGGGAGACAACTGATATCCTGTCAGTATTGGGTGAGTACAGGGGATACAACTGATCCTGTCAGTATTGGGTGAGTACAGGGGAGACAACTGATCCTGTCAGTATTGGGTGAGTACAGGGGAAACAACTGATCCTATCAGTATTGGGTGAGTACAGGGGAGACAACAGATTCCTGTCAGTATCAGGTGAGTACAGGGGATACAACTGATCCTATCAGTATTGGGTGAGTACAGGGGAGACAACTGATCCTGTCAGTATTGGGTGAGTACAGGGGAGACAACTGATCCTGTCAGTATTGGGTGAGTACAGGGGAGACAACAACTGATCCTGTCAGTATTGGGTGAGTACAGGGGAAACAACTGATCCTATCAGTATTGGGTGAGTACAGGGGAGACAACTGATTCCTGTCAGTATTGGGTGAGTACAGGGGAGACAACTGATCCTGTCAGTATTGGGTGAGTACAGGGGAGACAACTGATCCTATCAGTATTGGGTGAGTACAGGGGAGACAACTGATTCCTGTCAGTATTGGGTGAGTACAGGGGAGACAACTGATCCTATCAGTATTGGGTGAGTACAGGGGAGACAACTGATCCTGTCAGTATTGGGTGAGTACAGGGGATACAACTGATCCTGTCAGTATTGGGTGAGTACAGGGGAGACAACTGATCCTGTCAGTATTGGGTGAGTACAGGGGATACAACTGATCCTGTCAGTATTGGGTGAGTACAGGGGAGACAACTGATCCTATCAGTATTGGGTGAGTACAGGGGAGACAACTGATTCCTGTCAGTATTGGGTGAGTACAGGGGAGACAACTGATCCTGTCAGTATTGGGTGAGTACAGGGGAGACAACTGATCCTATCAGTATTGGGCGAGTACAGGGGATACAACTGTTCCTGTCAGTATTGGGTGAGTACAGGGGAGACAACTGATCCTATCAGTATTGGGTGAGTACAAGGGATACAACTGATCTTGTCAGTTTTGTGTGAGTACAGGGGAGACAACTGATCCTGTCAGTATTGGGTGAGTACAGGGGAGACAACTGATTCCTGTCAGTATTGGGTGAGTACAGGGGATACAACTGATCCTGTCAGTATTGGGTGAGTACAGGGGAGACAACTGATCCTGTCAGTATTGGGTGAGTACAGGGGAGACAACTGATCCTGTCAGTATTGGGTGAGTACAGGGGAGACAACTGATCCTGTCAGTATTGGGTGAGTACAGGGGATACAACTGATCCTGTCAGTATTGGGTGAGTACAGGGGATACAACTGATCCTGTCAGTATTGGGTGAGTACAGGGGAGACAACTGATCCTGTCAGTATTGGGTGAGTACAGGGGAGACAACTGATCCTGTCAGTATTGGATGAGTATAGGGGAGACAACTGATCATGTCAGTATTGGCTGAGTACAGGGGATACAACTGATCCTGTCAGTATTGGGTGAGTACAGGGGAGACAACTGATTCCTGTCAGTATCAGGTGAGTACAGGGGAGACAACTGATCCTGTCAGTATTGGGTGAGTACAGGGGAGACAACTGATCCTGTCAGTATTGGGTGAGTACAGGGGATACAAACTGATCCTGGTACAGTATTGGGTGAGTACAGGGGAGACAACTGATCCTGTCAGTATTGGGTGAGTACAGGGGATACAACTGATCCTGTCAGTATTGGGTGAGTACAGGGGAGACAACTGATCCTGTCAGTATTGGGTGAGTACAGGGGAGACAACTGATCCTGTCAGTATTGGGTGAGTACAGGGGAGACAACTGATCCTGTCAGTTATTGGGTGAGTACAGGGGAGACAACTGATCCTGTCAGTATTGGGTGAGTACAGGGGAGACAACTGATTCCTGTCAGTATTGGGTGAGTACAGGGGAGACAACTGATCCTGTCAGTATTGGGTGAGTACAGGGGAGACAACTGATTCCTGTCAGTATTGGGTGAGTACAGGGGAGACAACTGATTCCTGTCAGTATTGGGTGAGTACAGGGGAGACAACTGATCCTGTCAGTATTGGGTGAGTACAGGGGAGACAACTGATCCTATCAGTATTGGGTGAGTACAGGGGAGACAAACTGATCCTGTCAGTATTGGGTGAGTACAGGGGAGACAACTGATCCTGTCAGTATTGGGTGAGTACAGGGGAGACAACTGATTCCTGTCAGTATTGGGTGAGTACAGGGGAGACAACTGATTCCTGTCAGTATTGGGTGAGTACAGGGGAGACAACTGATCCTGTCAGTATTGGGTGAGTACAGGGGAGACAACTGATCCTGTCAGTATTGGATGAGTACAGGGGAACAACTGATTCTGTCAGTATTGGGTGAGTACAGGGGAGACAACTGATCCTGTCAGTATTGGGTGAGTACAGGGGAGACAACTGATCCTGTCAGTATTGGGTGAGTACAGGGGAGACAACTGATCCTGTCAGTATTGGATGAGTACAGGGGAGACAACTGATCCTGTCAGTATTGGGTGAGTACAGGGGATACAACTGTTCCTGTCAGTATTGGGTGAGTACAGGGGAGACAACTGATCCTATCAGTATTGGGTGAGTACAGGGGATACAACTGATTCCTGTCAGTATTGGGTGAGTACAGGGGAGACAACTGATTCCTGTCAGTATTGGGTGAGTACAGGGGAAACAACTGATCCTATCAGTATTGGGTGAGTACAGGGGAGACAACTGATCCTGTCAGTATTGGGTGAGTACAGGGGAGACAACTGATCCTATCAGTATTGGGTGAGTACAGGGGAGACAACTGATCCTGTCAGTATTGGGTGAGTACAGGGGAGACAACTGATTCCTGTCAGTATTGGGTGAGTACAGGGGAGACAACTGATCCTGTCAGTATTGGGTGAGTACAGGGGATACAACTGATCTTGTCAGTATTGGGTGAGTACAGGGGAGACAACTGATCCTATCAGTATTGGGTGAGTACAGGGGATACAACTGATCCTGTCAGTATTGGGTGAGTACAGGGGAGACAACTGATTCCTGTCAGTATTGGGTGAGTACAGGGGAGACAACTGATCCTGTCAGTATTGGGTGAGTACAGGGGATACAACTGATCCTGTCAGTATTGGGTGAGTACAGGGGAGACAACTGATCCTGTCAGTATTGGGTGAGTACAGGGGAGACAACTGATTCCTGTCAGTATTGGGTGAGTACAGGGGAGACAACTGATCCTATCAGTATTGGGTGAGTACAGGGGAAACAACTGATTCCTGTCAGTATTGGGTGAGTACAGGGGAGACAACTGATCCTATCAGTATTGGGTGAGTACAGGGGAAACAACTGATTCCTGTCAGTATTGGGTGAGTACAGGGGAGACAACTGATCCTATCAGTATTGGGTGAGTACAGGGGAGACAACTGATCCTGTCAGTATTGGGTGAGTACAGGGGAAACAACTGATCCTGTCAGTATTGGGTGAGTACAGGGGAGACAACTGATCCTATCAGTATTGGGTGAGTACAGGGGAGACAACTGATTCCTGTCAGTATTGGGTGAGTACAGGGGAGACAACTGATCCTATCAGTATTGGGTGAGTACAGGGGAGACAACTGATCCTGTCAGTATTGGGTGAGTACAGGGGAGACAACTGATTCCTGTCAGTATTGGGTGAGTACAGGGGATACAACTGATCCTATCAGTATTGGGTGAGTACAGGGGATACAACTGATATTGTCAGTATTGGGTGAGTACAGGGGAGACAACTGATCCTGTCAGTATTGGGTGAGTACAGGGGATACAACTGATCCTGTCAGTATTGGGTGAGTACAGGGGAGACAACTGATCCTGTCAGTATTGGGTGAGTACAGGGGAGACAACTGATCCTGTCAGTATTGGGTGAGTACAGGGGAGACAACTGATCCTGTCAGTATTGGGTGAGTACAGGGGATACAACTGATTCCTGTCAGTATTGGGTGAGTACAGGGGAGACAACTGATCCTGTCAGTATTGGGTGAGTACAGGGGATACAACTGATTCCTGTCAGTATTGGGTGAGTACAGGGGAGACAACTGATCCTGTCAGTATTGGGTGAGTACAGGGGAGACAACTGATCCTGTCAGTATTGGTGAGTACAGGGGAGACAACTGATCCTGTCAGTATTGGGTGAGTACAGGGGAGACAACTGATCCTGTCAGTATTGGGTGAGTACAGGGGAGACAACTGATTCCTGTCAGTATTGGGTGAGTACAGGGGAGACAACTGATCCTATCAGTATTGGGTGAGTACAGGGGAGACAACTGATTCCTGTCAGTATTGGGTGAGTACAGGGGAGACAACTGATCCTGTCAGTATTGGGTGAGTACAGGGGAGACAACTGATTCCTGTCAGTATCAGGTGAGTACAGGGAAAACAACTGATCCTATCAGTATTGGGTGAGTACAGGGGAGACAACAGATTCCTGTCAGTATTGGGTGAGTACAGGGGATACAACTGATCCTATCAGTATTGGGTTAGTACAGGGGAGACAACTGATTCCTGTCAGTATTGGGTGAGTACAGGGGAAACAACTGATCCTATCAGTATTGGGTGAGTACAGGGGAGACAACTGATCCTGTCAGTATTGGGTGAGTACAGGGGATACAACTGATCCTGTCAGTATTGGGTGAGTACAGGGGAAACAACTGATCCTATCAGTATTGGATGAGTACAGGGGAGACAACCGATTCCTGTCAGTATTGGGTGAGTACAGGGGATACAACTGATCCTATCAGTATTGGGTTAGTACAGGGGATACAACTGATATTGTCAGTATTGGGTGAGTACAGGGGAGACAACTGATTCCTGTCAGTATTGGGTGAGTACAGGGGAGACAACTGATCCTGTCAGTATTGGGTGAGTACAGGGGAGACAACTGATCCTGTCAGTATTGGATGAGTACAGGGGAGACAACTGATCCTGTCAGTATTGGGTGAGTACAGGGGATACAACTGATCCTTGTCAGTATTGGGTGAGTACAGGGGAGACAACTGATCCTGTCAGTATTGGGTGAGTACAGGGGAGACAACTGATTCCTGTCAGTATTGGGTGAGTACAGTGATCCTGTCAGTATTGGGTGAGTACAGGGGAGACAACTGATCCTGTCAGTATTGGGTGAGTACAGGGGAGACAACTGATGATCCCATCAAAGTACAGGGGAGACAACTGATCCTGTCAGTATTGGTGAGTAGGGGAGACAACTGACACTCATAAACAAAAACACTAGTTATGTAAAGAGTAAGAGGATACAACTGACAGACAACAACAGTAGTTGTGTAAAGGGTAAGGGGAGACAACTGACATACAACTACGGTAGTTATGTAAAGGGTAAGGAGAGATAACTGACAGACAGCAGTAGTTATTTAAAGGGTAAGTGGAGACAATTGACAGATAAGAACATTAGTTATGGAAAGGGTAAGGGGAGACAACTGACAGACAACAACAGTAGTTGTGTAAAGGGCAAGGAGAGGTAACTGACAGACATTAGTAGTTATGTAAAGGGTAAGAGGATACAACTGACAGATAACAACATTAGTTATGGAAAGTGTAAGGGGATACAACCGATAGACAACAACGGTAGTTATGGAAAGGGTAAGGATACTACTGACAGACAACAACAGTAGTTATGTAAAGGGTAAGGGGAGACAACTGACAGACAACAACAGTAGTTATGTAAAGGGTAAGGGGAGACAAATTACAGATAACAACAGTAGCTATGTAAATGGTAAGGGGAGACAACTGACAGACAACAACACTAGTTATGTAAAGGGTAAGGGGAGACAACTGACAGACAACAGTTGTTATGTAAAGGGTAAGAGGATACAATTGACAGATAAGAACATTAATTATGGAAAGGGTAAGGGGAGACAACTGACAGACAATGGTAGTAATGTTAAGGTTTAGGGACTATCGGCTTACAGTCAGTCTCTGTCTTAATTTGGGTTTGTCTCGGCGAAGCAGTGGTGACGAACAGGTGGTTGAGTGTTGTTGTAGCTGTATTCCCGTGAAAGTAACAGGCTGTAAGGAAACCTACTATCGGGGGGGGGGGGGGGGGGGGGGGGGGGGGGGGGGGCTTTGTTCATGTATTGTATAGCATAAATATTCCCCAAGATTTTTTTTAACGTTGTTTATAAATGATATATATGAATTTTATAGATATTTTTTTTGAAGAAAAAATATCTGGACCAGATTATTATTTATCAAAAAGCAACCAGAGAGTTGTCACTTTTACTTTGATATATTATTGATATTGAAATCAGTTATCTGCAATTAGTCATAGTTTTATTCTTATCGAAATTGTACAGACTGTCCTGACAAAATTTGAAAGAAAACGTGATATTATTTTAGATAAATAATTGATCATGAAAGTTAAAGTGAAAGTAAGACAACAACTTATTCGGTTATTCTTGTGGATGTCAGCTTCACATGAAAAAAAAAAAATAAAAAAATAAAGCATTACTTATTCATCATGGATCAGAATTAATGTATATATCCCAAGAAATACGACAATATCACTCCCGAAAAAACTATTGGCAATGCTGTATAAACCGTACATAACATAAATGTAAATACATGTATAGGAAAAGGATAAAATGTGAATGTCTATTGTCAAGAAAACTGTTGACAAAGAAATTATCGGAGAAAATTGATATAATATGTTGATATACCATCCACACCTTAAAGTTGTATATAGGATGATTTAACATTTTTTATAAACTTTTACATTTTGTTTTTATGTTTCACTAAAATATTTGTTATTGTAAGTGGTGTGTGGTATTTGCTAAAGAAATGGATGGTTAGGTACATATGTGTTAAAAAAATCAGGTCTGACTGAGCTTCTTCAATTATCTTCTTATCAATCTGATTATTTCAACAATTATAAACTGGTTTTTTATCAGGTGATCAAGATGTTGAATGATTTCAGTCACTTCATCCTGTATTTACAATTATTTACATCAATAACAAAGTTCTATTCGATTTTAATTTTCTTTCCTACCCTTTAATGATGCATGCTACCATTGCATTATGAATACTATCACATGCCTAAGTTTCAGAGATGTGGAAATTGACACTTTTGGCCCCACCTCTCAGGCCCCCAGGGGGTCAGCCCAATCATTTGTACAATTTTTAATCCCCATCCTATAAGGATACTAGTATGAGTGCTATCCCATGTGAAGGAATTCTATTCTTTATATTCTGTGTGACCTCTTTAAAGTTGGTGTTTTGTGTTGTTGTTGTACGTTGTGTTGATGTAGAGTCAAACACGGAGTTTTTGTTTCAGTACTTTATTCCGGACGACAAAGTATGGGCCATGGTCGAGTACTGGGGGAAGTGACACCCTATGCATTGTTTGATGACCTTTAAATAGCCCTACATGTTTGTGTTGAGTAATATCTATAAATCAATGTTAATCACAGAATCAATCTAAGTTACATCAAAATGCTGACCATTAGCAGATATGATAAATCACAGTCATGTGTAACTGTTGGGTTAAATAGCTTTCGTTGATGTCTGGACAACATGTTACGCGACACGACGATAGGTCCCGAAGGCTACATGTACAGACATGGCAAGGGTACAACTAATATATCTAAATTCAACTTTTCCATATTATATCACACATGCTTAGTTTCAGAGAAGAAGTCGTTTATATGGAAATAGCCAAATTGACCCTGTTCCTCTGGCCCCAAGAGGGTCAGCCCAACCATTTGTATAATTTACAATCAGTAACCCGTAAGGATGCTACCAGTCAAATTTTGTTAAATTCCGACTACTGGTTATGGAGAAGAAGCTTATTGTTGATGGACGGACGCCGGATGCCATAGTATCGCATAAGCTCATCTTGGTCCTTTGAAAAAATAAAATAAAAGTACATATAATCTCAATGCTACATTAGTAATTTTGACTTTATTTTGTTAACCACCTACAGGCTTGACATTTTACCTTCCTATCCCCTACCCATCAAATATTGATGAAATACCTCCAAGGATAAATGAGGAGAAGGATTGTAAAGCTAAAATTAAGAAAACTTGCCCTTGAATATGTCCGTTACCTTGGAAAATCGCGAATACTTTTGTCATAGCGCTATAAGCATATATATATATATAGGCCTAGATACACATACGAAGTGATATGTAGGCATACAAAAAATTCCTAGTTTAAACGGGGTCTTGAATTTATGTGGAAATACTAACAAATTATGAGGATTCAGCTGAAGGTCACATCGTTGGAGTAATGGATCGCAATTAGGTAAACTGTCTCGATTTCAAAATCAAAGCTACAAGAAATTCTAACTTTTTAAATTGAAGAGTTCCATTCCAGCGCACTGATAAGCATACAGCATACGTACACTAGTACATGTAGTAGATCTACCGTGTTAGCGTTTTAAGCGTTAACCCCCTTATACCGCATACTGTACGGTACACACGGTATACCGTGGCCCTGCTTGAAGTGACTAACCCGAGTCGTGTCATATAAGCTGTTTGAATACGAGGGTCACAAAAATTTTGAAAATGTAGTAAAACCCGAGGCTTGCCGAGGGTTCTGCAACATTTTGTGATCCCGAGGGTAGAATATCCCTATCCTTCATATCCACTCATGACTCCTCGACGTTTTATTGCAATTTTACAACTATAATATCCCGCTATTTTGAAATAAGTTCGAAGAAATCCACGACTGGATGTCAATTTTCCATACATGAAAAATTACGTAATATTTTTAATACGAATTCCGTTGTTTGCATCTTTTATAGTGAAACCAGTCATATTTTTGAAAATATGTTAAAATTTTACCCAGGAAATAGAGATTTTGTTGACGCCATGACGTAACGAGGCTTTATTGCATGGGAAATCATGCAATACAGCTTCAGGCGACATGAGTGTATTGCCCTGGACCAGCCAGTATTACACCCATAGGTATGAAATATTATCACATAATCCGCCTGATATCCAGTGATTTCGTCCGTCTTATATTTTTGCATATGTCACTAGTGTAATATGACCTGGAGCGATTTCATTGGCTGAAAATCCAATGTGACATCAAAAAGAAACAATAAAATGACATTAGGAAAAATGACGTGACGTCAGAATTACGATGACGGCGGGACAAAAAGGCGGACTCTGCTGGAATTACGGAATTCATTCTGACGTGAAATTCTTTGTTATGTAGGTAATTGCAGTTACATGTATGTTGTTATGTACGACACTAAATACATGTAGTTTTTAGATAAGGGAGATAACTCCTATAGCTATATTATCAATGCAGCCTAGGTCATATCATTAATTTAGGTTACTCGTATAGAACGTTCTAGAATAATATCATGTGTAAACATTCATGTTTGTCAACATGTTGATTATAAGTAGGGATCTATAGAATGATCCATTTCCAGAAAGTTCTGTGTGTTTATTTGTTTAATATTTTTAGTTAGATATTTCTAGAAGTAGAAGGTTCTCCAATATTCTTGAATTAGGGTTTAGCTATATATACTCCAGCTGTCCAAGGCTTATCAGAACTGTAATGAGAACTGTAATGAGACCTGTAATGAGACATATCAAGAATTGTACAGTGCCATATTAGATTCTATTTGGAGAGCTATGGTGACATTTTCATATTGCAACCCAATGTGTGGATTTATTCATATTGCCTGGAACTTTACAAATTATCTGTGGACATTCATTTACCTCGTGGAATTGTGAACATTGTTAATTAGTAACCTGGAAGGATTAAGGATTATACCAGGACATTCACATACAAATAAGTAACACTTTAAATTCTCGTATCTTTTTTTAATTTCAACAATATTTTATTGATATTATGTACTTCAATAGGATTGGACATCAGACTACGCCTATTTAAGTCCTCTCCAGATCATATTTTAAAGTATATACATGAATTCATTCTGCAATTCATTAATACATATATTTATATATACAAATAAATTGAATTAGTTACAGTATAGTGATAATAATATTAATAATTACTGATTAAAGGGGGATAACTCCAATTTTATTTTTAATAGAAAATGTTTTAGAACAAGTTTAGTTATTTGGATTTCATATTCCTAATGATTGTAGTTTTTGGATAGGGATAAGAATCATGCTCATTTATTACAGACTAACATACATACACACCATGAGATATTAGGCCAAAAAGTCCCTGTGCTTATGCACAATGACCCATCCCTTTGGAATATGTATGAGAGTCTGACAACAAATGAACATTTTGTCTTCAGTTGAATATGAAAAAAAAAAAAAAAATTTGGTAGGAAATCGAATGCAAATTTTTTTATACAATTGGAGTTAACCAACATTTATGGTTCTAATATGTACATAGTTTGATTATTCAATTAGATAACTATTATAGTTATCTAAAAGATTCTCAATATTCGATAAACAGTATTTAGTATCTATCCAGCCGGGATAGTTTAGAGTAAATTAGAAATAAATATTAACATATACAATAGTTTAGATGTTTAATTGCACTGCTAGATAGTATTTTGACTATCAAGTAATTAGATATGGTCACTTGTTACTTGTTATTATTTGCTTATATATGCAAAGGGCTATGATACATGTATATAAAATATGTTTATCAGAAATCAAATCTTTTAGTATGGCGTATACACGTATATTCAATCACGCATTCTAAAATACCTTTGTCAATATCATTATTGCAAAATTTACATCCATATATTATAAATATCTAGTAACTGGTTAACTGTACTAGTCTTTAGGCAAAAATCCTGATTGGTGCTTTGTTATAACATCACACTCTTTCATATAGTTAAACATATATTTAAAAATTACTTTTTCTATTATTTTACTAAAGCATGGTGTTACAGATATTGGTCTATAATTTGAAGCATTACTCTCAAGCCCTTTTCCTTTATAAATTGCATTGCTATTAGCTGTTTTCCAAGATAATGGAATAACTCCAGTTTCTAAAGTTTTATTACACAGTAGAGTAAGAGGGTGTATAAGAGAAGGAGTTAGGTATTTAATAATTTTTGGTATCATGTTGTCTGGACCAGGATTTTTTTTTCATTAAGTAAGTCAAGTTGATCTTTAATATCCTGTTCTAAAATAACAATGTTATCTAATCTAAAGGGGAAGGTATTTTCCAAAGGTGGTAATGGATCTAAATTAGCAGATGAAGTAGATATTGAACTGAAATAGTTATTTAGGCATTATCCAAAGGGTGATGTATATAGTAATTATTTTCAAATAGTGGAGGCAAAGAATGTGATACATTACTCGAGTTCATAACCGATTTGGCAATTTTCCACCATTTATTTAAAGGAATTAACTGATCTTGAAGGGATTTTTTTAGTTTATTGAAATGGTTTATTTTTTCAGTTCGAATTAAATCTATGACTTCATTTCTACTTTGCCTAAAGTTTGCCCAGTCAGTCTGTAAGTTAGTATTTCTGGCTCTTGTATGTAATCTGTTTCTTTTTCTAATTTGTTGTCTTATATTATTGGTCATCCAAGGTTTATCATTTGGGCGTACAGTAATAGTTTAAGATGGAATAAACAGATCTATTTATTCATTTATAGTATCAGTTAAAAGCTTATTGAATTAATTAGTGTAAAGGTTTTGTGTAATTACATCCCAGTTTACATTATTGATATTTGAATTCATCTGTATGAAGTTGCATTATCGTAGAGAAAGATAGTTTTCTTGTAAGATTTTTATTTGAATACAGAGTACGAACAAGTAAAATGGATAACTGATTTATCACTGCATATTGGTTTACTCACTAAAGTATTTCTAATTAGATTAATGCTATTAGTAAAAGGTATATCAATAGCAGTGGAAGTAGTATCAGTTACTCTTGTAGGTTCATTGATTATACTGTTGAGATTAAATTTTGTCAATAGTCTGCTTAAATAGTGGTTGTCGGGAATATTTAACATGTTTAAATTTATATCATCAGTTATAATGATATCAGTACCTGTATTTTTGTTATAAACCTCCTCAAGAACTATTTCAAGCTTATTCCAACAGTCAACATTTGATTCCGGTCTATAAATACATCCTAATAATATTTTTTTATTATTGATGAAAATATCCAACCAGATGAGCTCCAGATCCTCATGTTCCAAGTCCTCTCTTCTTTTAGTGTTTAAAGTATTTTTACAATATATGATTATTCCATCTCCTAGCCCAGTCTTTCTATCTACCCTATGGATATTATTAGAAAATGAATTTATGTTTATGTCAGAGTTTGGGATATTTGGTGTGAGATGAGTTTCAGTCAAGCATAATATATCTTTATCATAAAGTTCTGATTCAATCATATCAATTTTATTTCTGAGTGACCTAACATTTAAATGAGAGATTTCAAGATTACAATGAGGTCCTGGATTTAACTCTACATCATTACATAAATAAAGTAATAGCTGTTTGGTATATTTGATGTAAGTACAATTATCTGAGTTATAGTTATACTTGAAAAAGTATGTTTGTTTTAAAAAATATATTGGGTGGAGTATATGGAAATATGTTAATAGACAGCATTGATTCAACTCTACTATTAAATCAATTATGTATGTACCCTCAAAGATAAGATGTGTCCTGTAATGAATAGTTATCACATTAACATACTTAACCATAGTCAGCAGATGACTTAGGAAATCTACAAGACACATCTGTATTTATGCAGCAACTATATTTCAGTTTGGTAGAACACTGTTTTTGGCTGGATGGATATTGATTAAGATCGTGAGTGAGAAAAGAAGTTCTCGTATTACTCTTGTACCACCACCAATTACTTTTAAAAATTGTAAACCATTTCTGTATAATATTGTATATATAATTAAATTGTGTTTTGAATATAGCTACTGGTTTCTCATTTCTGTTATTCTTGGTCTTAACAGATTGGGGGCTCTTGTCCGAGATCGATATTTTATTAGTGACATATAACTTTAAAAAATCAATTAAGAAATTTTCAAAATTTGTGTACAAACTTTGAGTTTACATTTGAAACCAATAGGCCGAAATCTAGGGGGGCATGTGCACCCCCCCCCCCCCCCCCCCCCCCCCCCCCCCCCCCCCCCCCCCCCAACTTAACGAACCAATGTTTTTCTGAAGCCTTATGACCCACTGATAACGAAATCGAGAGGTAACATTGTATAAACTTGGATGAACTTCCGGTTATGACGTCATCAAGATGGCTGCCATCTCGAATTTCACTACAAATTGAAAAATAGTCATAACATTTGCAGGTGGACCCCCTAGATCCCGGCTTTTATTGGGTAAACATTTAGGCCTAAGTATCAAAACAAATTTGAGGAAAACTGAAATTAGGAATGTGATTATAAGATATTTTGTTTACAATGGCAAGTTTGACTCTAGTGTATTAGATAGTATAGAGGAAACAGTCACTTTAGAAATCCAAATTAGACAAATGGAACTTGAACATGAAATGAAAATGAAACAAATAGAGAAAGAAATGAGAGAAAGAGAAATAGAAAAGGAGTTAAGAGAAAAAGAAATAGACAAAGACAGAGAGTTAAGAGCAAAAGAAATAGACAAAGAAAGAGAGTTAAGAGAAAAGAGATTGAGAAATAACAGTTTGTTAAAGCGCCATTCCTTGAAATTCTTTTGCAACTTAGTAAGAAGGATTTACTTTTATTGGGTAAACATTTATGCCTAACTTTTAAAACTAATTTGAGGAAAGCTTGAATTAGGAATTTAATTATAAGATATTTTGTTGACAATGGCAAATTTGACTCTAGTGCATTAGATAGTATAGAGGAAACAGTCAGTTCAGAAATTCCAATTAGGCAAATGGAACTTGAACATGAAATGAAACTAAGACAAATGGAAATAGACAAAAAGAAGGAAATGAAAGAGATGGAGTTAAGAGAAAAAGAAAATGACAAAGAAAGAGAGTTAAGAGAAAAAGAAATCGAAAGAGAATTCTTTGAAAGAAAAAAGATCGAGAGAGATCAAATGTTAGAAATAGAGAAGCAGAAAATTCAAGATGAAACAGAACTTAGAATTAAAGAATTAGAACTAGCTTCTCAAGACGGTTCAAATACTCCAACTTTTAAGGGTTTACAAGGAAACAGAGGTTTTGATGTTAGTAGAAACATTAGGTTAGTTCCCCCTTTTCAAGCGAAAGAAGTTGACAAGTATTTTCTGCATTTTGAGGAAATAGCTGACAGTATGAAATGGCTTGAGGATAAGCTTACAATGCTTCTTCAGAGTGTCTTGATTGGTAAAGCTAGAGACATTTATTCTTCTTTTTCTGTAGATGACATTTCAAATTACCACTTAGTCAAGAAAGCTATTTTTAAAGCTTATGAGTTAGTTCCTGAGGCTTACCGCCAGAAATTTCGAAACTCGAGGAAGAGAGATGAACAAACTCATGTAGAATTTGCCAGAGAAAAAGGACAATTGTTTAATAGGTGGTGTGATTCTAAAGAAATTGATGATGATTTCGGTAAATTGAGGCAATTATTGTTGACAGAGGAGATTAAACGTTGTGTCCACAAAATTAAAACACTTAATGAAGCAGCTACAATTGCTGATGATTACGCTCTCACCCACAAAGGCTCATTTTTTTAAAACAGTTCTCAAGACAAAAACAGTACCACAGGTACTAGTAAATTTTATCAAACTAGGAACCCAACCTTTAGTGGCCCTTCTAATACGTAAGACAAACCTAAATTAGGTGATAAGACTAAGTATGATTCTAAAATAGATCATAGGGCAGGTGTGGGTTCTCCTTCTGGTCCTGTTTGTAATTACTGCAAGAAAGTAGGACATGCTATGCCTGAATGTTATTCTCTCCAGCTTAAGGAGCAAAGGCGTAAACAGTCAGTTCCTTCTGTGCTAGCTATGTCAAAACCTAGTCAGAAACTTAGTGATATTGTGGAAGATTCTAAAGTGTCTGTTGAGATTAAGAGGTCAGAGTCTGATAGCGTCTTGGATAAGTACCTCTCTTCATTTCTGAAGGTTTTGTTTCACTTACTAGTGATATCACCAACTTGAAACCTGTGAAGATTTTGCGAGATACTGGGCTTCTCATTCTCTGATATTAGATGGCTAGTGCCTTTGTCTGAGGAGACCTCATGTGGTAGTAGTGTTTTGCTTCAAGGTGTAGAGTTAGGTTTTGTTAATATGCCTCTCCATTGTGTTTATTTAAAGTCAGACTTGGTAACTGGGCCTGTCACCATTGGTGTTACACCGGAACTTCTTTGGCTGATATGATGAGTAAATCATCTTTGTTTAGAGAGGAGCTTATAGTAGAACAGGAAAAAGATCCTGAAATCTCCTTATTGTGTAATCGGGCTTTGAGTAAGGAAGAGGCTGAGAAAGTCCCAGTTTGTTACTTCCTATAAGTCAGGTGTGTTGATGCGCAAGTGGCGCCCCCCTGATGTGGCTCCCGAATAAGACTGGAAGGTTGTCAATCAAATAGTTGTCCCACCGAGGTATAGGCAAGATATTCTGAGTTTGTCTCATGACGTACCTATGGCAGGGCACCTAAGTGTGACCAAGACTTATAACAGGATCTTAGATTACTTCTTTTGGTCCAAATTGAAACGGGATGTGGCTGATTTTTATAGGTCTTGTCATACTTGTCAGGTGGTAGGGAAACCTATTCAGAAAAATCCCTGTGACACCTCTGCACCCCATTCCAGCATTTGATGAACCATTTAGTAGAGTCATTATAGACTGTGTAGGTCCTCTACCCAAAACTACGTCTGGGAATGAGTATCTTTTAACTATTATGTGTGCTTCCACACGCTTCCCTGAAGCCATTCCACACATGAATATTAAGGTCCCTAACATAGTCAAGGCTTTGGTTAAATTCTTTGCACTGGTTGATCTTCCAAAAGTGTCCAATCGGACCAAGGTTCAAATTTTATGTCTGGTATTTTTCAACAAGTCATCTACCAGCTCCAGATCAAGCAGTATAAGTCTAGTGCTTATCATCCACAGTCTCAGGGTGCTTTAGAACGTTTTCATCAGACATTGAAGAATATGATGAGATCATATTGTTTTGAAAACAAAAGAGATTGGGACGAAGGTACACACATGTTGTTTGGCGTTAGAGAATCTGTACAAGAATCTCTTGGCTTCAGTCCCTTTGAACTTGTGTTTGGACAAACTGTACATGGTCCTTTGAAAATTTTGAAAGACAAAATTTTGGATGAAGATTCTACAGTGAATCTCTTAGATTATATGTCTAACTTTAAGCGAAGGTTGACAAGGGCATGTGAATTGGCAAAAGAAAACTTGACCGATACTCAAACCAAAATGAAAACATGGTATGATAAAGATGCCCGTGCCAGAAGTTTTGATCCAGGTGACAAAAATTTGGCTCTATTACCAATACCAGATCAGCCTTTGCAAGCTAGTAATTTTTGACCTTATGTTGTTGAGAAAAAGGTCGATGATGTTAACAACATTGTACAAACTCCAGGGAGGCGCAAAAAATCTATTATGTCATGTTAATATGCCTATGAAATATGTAGATAGAGAAGAAAGCAAGACCTCTCAACCTATTGCTACTTTGGCCTATGTACCATCACAAAGTGAAATAAATGAGACTTTAATGGTGGTGTACAAGATGTAAATTTAGACTGTAGTGTTAAGTTACGGAACTCAGATGTGCTCGCGAACTTGGACAAGAAACTATGTCATCTATCGGAAAAGGAACGAAATGAACTGAAAGATCTGATACTTGAGTATAAACATTTGTTTCCGGATATACTAGGCAAAACAGATGCTATCTATCACGACGTGGATGTATGCGATGCGCCACCTGTCAAGCAACATCCTTACCGTGTTAATCCTTTGAAAGACGAACACTTAAAGAAAGTAATTCCATACATGTTGGAAAATGATATTATTGCAAAGTGAATGGAGGTCTCCATGTGTTCTGGTGCCAAAGCCAGACAAGACATACCGGTTCTGTACTGACTTCAGCAAAATAAACTCTGTCAGTAAAATAGACTCTTATCCAATTCCAAGGATTGACTCGTGTAATGACAAAGTCTGCAAAGTCAAGTACGTAAGCAAGTTTGACCTGCTGAAAGGATATTTGCAAGTGACATTAACAGAAAGAGCTAAAGAAGTGTCAGCATTTGTAACCTCACAAGGTTTGTACCAGTACAAAGGTATGCCGTTTGGTATGAAGAATGCCCCGGCAACATTTCAACGTCTTAACAGCGTGATATCAGACCTGGAAGGGTGTGATGGATACATTGATGACGTTATCAACTACCACGACACGTGGGAAGACCATTTACGCAGGATTCGCGAATTCTTCGAGAGACTCGCTACCATGAAATCGACTGTAAACTTACTGAAATGTGAATTTTGGTCATGCAATTGTTGAATTTTTAGGCCATGTTGTAGAACAGGGGCAGGTTAAACCTGTTCAGGCCAAAGTAGAATCAATTATAGATTTTTCAGCTCCTGGAGGCAAGAGAGAGCTGATGAGATTTCTTGGTATGGCTGGATACTACAGAAAATTTTGTCAAAATTTCCCCTCCACTTACTGCTTTGCTAAAGAAAAATGTCAAATTTGTCTGGTCAGCTGTAAGTCTGCCTTTGAGAAATTGAAAGCCATACTATCGAACTCACCAATTCTGACTGCTCCAGATTTTAATAAACAGTTCAAACTGTTTGTTGACGCCAGTGATGTAGGTGTTGGTGTTGTTTTGATGCAAGAAGGTACTGAACAAATTGACCATCCAATTTGTTATTTCTTGAAAAAGTTTGACAAACACCAGAGAAATTATTCCACTATTGAGAAAGAATGTTTAGCATTGATTTTGGCCTTGAACCAATTTGATGTGTATCTCTGCACTACAGTTGTGCCTGTGTTGGTCTTCACCGACCACAACCCTTTGACATTCATTGGGAAAATGAAAAACAAAAATCAAAGAATTCTCAGGTGGAGTTTGACTTTGCAAGAGTACAATCTTGACATCAAACATATCAAAGGGAAAGACAATATTCTGACTGATGCTTTATCAAGGATTTAAACGTTACTTGATATTTCAAGAAAGTTTCCTTTTCAAGAAAACTTTCTTTTCTTTAAGGAGGGGTGTGTTATGTAAGACACTAAATAGATGTAGTTATGAGATAAGGGAGATAACTCCTATAACTTTAATATCAATACATCCTATGAAGGTCATATCATTGATTTAGGTTATAGAACTTTCTAGAATATAATCATGTATAAACAAATATGTTTGTAAACATGTTGATTTTAAGTAGAGATCTAGAATGATCTATTTCCAGAAAGTTATGTGTGTTTATTTGTTTACTGCTTTTAGTTAGATATTTCTAGAAGTAGAAGATTCTCCAATATTCTTGAATTAGGGTTTAGCTATATATACTCCAGCTGTCCAAGGCTAATCAGAACTGTAATGTGACCTGTAATAAGACATATCAAGAATTGTACAGCGCCATATAAGATTATATTGGGAGAGCTATTGTGACTTTATCTGTGGATTATTACAACACTTTGTGTGGATTTATTCATATTGCCTGGAACTTTACAAATCATCGGTGGACATTCAATTTCCTTGTGGATTTGTGGTTATTGTTAATTTGAAACCTGGAAGGATCAAGGATTATACCAGGACATTCGCATACAGATAAGTAACACTTTAAATCATCGTATTACTCTTGTACCACCACCAATTACTCTAGATATTGTAAACCATCTCTGTATAATATTGTATATATAATTAAATTGTGTTTTGAATTTAGCTGCTGGTTTCTCCTTTCTGTTATTCGTTAATGTAACAATTATATAATTTACATTGTAAATTGTAATGTAAATTGTCTTTTAGCTATGGAAATCTAAATGTTTACTGATAGACACAGTGGAATCATTTCGTTTCAGGGCTCAATTTCCGTGAATTATAAGATTTTAGGTGGAGTTAACCTATATAGTAGCTGTTTATATTCAGTGATGGGGTTGTGACGAATTGTAAGTAGGAAGCTTCCCAACCAAATTTGTACTTTCTCCACCAATGGTTGGATACTTATCGAGTTGTTAATATCAAACACGTAAAGATGATTCTTAGTATTTTACTTTAATTTCATCTGTATTGTTTAGCCTATGATGCATACATACATAATGTTATACGTAATTTTATTTATTCTGTCATGAGTAGAATGATGGGGGTTCTGCCACCTGTCGGTAGCGGATCTTCCAATCACTCCAGTACTTTGCCCACCATTGTACTTGTTGTTCAGAACTGTGTGTCAGTAGCGTCTCATAAGCCAAAAATGGCAGGACATGTCTTACTTATAGATGGTGATAATAAATAGGTAATCCCGATAACGAAATTTAGATACAAGTCAGAAAGCAGACGATAGAAGTTGACGAAATAAAAAGAGGTTCAGTAACTCGCGCCGCTGGTATCGGATCATATCATAACGATACCAGTTTGTATGTTGCTGTAATTTGTATACTGCATAATACAGAGTTAGCTCCCTTAGTATACATTATGACGTTATTTTTTATGGGTGCAATGTATGTCGTTTTCTCTGAAAGAGCAGACTTTGAAGCATTGCGACGTTCCTATGATGGCGGCGCTTTGGAAATGTTTTTATAAAACTGTATTTTCATCTGTTTCGTTTAAGTATGGGAGAAAAAGAATCAAACAATTGTCTGTCAGGTGAACAGGGATATCTCAACATTAACGGGTTGACCAGCCAAAATCTTTCACTCGGGTTGAGATATCCCTGTCCACCTGACGGACCCATGTAAGATTGTATTATTCGGTTATACGGCCCGGGCTTTGTTATAGTCCCCTTTCAACCCGTTTTAGTGTTTATTAATTACAGAGTCTACAAATCACTTCTAATATTCTAGTGGAATCCACAGCGCTTCCAGAAACTAACATTTTCAAGTCTGTGCCTCGAATATAGAACCCCGACTTACATGGTGAAAGGCAAAGTGTTTTATATCTTTGTTCTACTGGTCTTGCTACACAGGTGATTTTTACACAGAGATGATGGCGTAGAAAGCTTTCACTGCAGTATTGCTAATAGAAAGAAATGCATGGATATTGTCATTTTTTAAAAGTAAATTTATCGCTTTACCTTGTAAAAATACCTGAAGCTTAAGCTTGGTGTTAACCTTTAGTAAAACTTATCAGAGTCATACCTTATTTGCTATCCCTTTTGCTTTGAATTCTTATTTAGCTACAATTACAATTATCGGAATTATGTGAACTCTCTTCAGTCGATTACTTAAATTTATTAAATTTGACAATGTAAGTTAAAAAATAACATTAAATTAAGATTAAGGCGTTTTACGAATAATATCTCATGTTTAATTCGCAAATGCATTGCATTTTTAAGACAGAATCAATCGAATGTAAAATAGCTTCACCATACTTCCTTGATTAGAAGTTATATCCCTTTAATACATCACGTGACAGCACCTGACATTGCCATAGTTGAAAACGAAATAGGAAGTTGTACGTGCTTATACATCAAAGACTTTGACTGGTATTGGTATTTCCTATGTAAGTATTAAAACTATTCGTTAAGCATCTATTATAAATAATGAAGTTTGGCTCGTTTTGATAATTTTAAATACTATGAACGGTCGGGTTCATAAAGTATGAACATTTCTTTCTAATCCTTAAGTAATCTAATAAAAACGAAAGTACTTTTTAAGCTTTTGATTTATCAATTCTTAAATACTTTTTCTTCAAATTCACCTTGTCTCAATGCTGTATTCGGAATTGTCAACGATTATCCGCTTACTTAGTTTTTTATAAACTGTTTTAGTAATTTTGATTTAAAAGCTTCATTCCAAACGTAATAATCTGCTTATATGTGTATAACTGACTGTAGATTGTTGTCCCTTCGCCAACTTAATTGGTAAAAATCGTATACTGAATTGCATTAATTAATAGAATCAATCATAAATGGACTCGTTAAATGACGAAATTCCATGACGTCCTTCAGTGTGCTTTCCCGTTCCGGATGACTGATTCTAAATTTTACCTTGGCAATATACGTAAGAGTTATTTCGAGCGGTAGGGTAGTTTACCCTAGGACAGCTTCATGTCAAATACAGATATGCATTAATGGATTTAGTTTAAAAATATCATATTTAAAGAACAAGGTTTGCTTACGTATAATTACATAACATTTTTTCACTTATTGTATCATCAGAATAAAAATATAATCGTGTAAATTCAGTATTCATTTAGTTGATTGTTAAGCTAACTATCTCTCATCCTTCACTAAATTCAATTCCTCGTACATTTTTCGGTTTATGTGGAAGACCCACATAGTTAATCAAGCGTCTGTGATATAAAAACACATCACCATATATAACATTGTATAACGTACACTAGAGACCAACATTGTATAACATTCCATTGTAGTCTCGATGTAAATAGTGCATCTTTTTACAACCCTGATGCAAACAGATTACATACAGTATAGCTCGATTAATTACCCGTTAACCATGTCTGTAATTTATTCGCATATAAGTATCGTGAAAGTCACGCACTTGGGTGATTTAAAGTGACAGCAAAAGAAATGCACACTGAAAAAGTATAGTTCCAATTTAAAATAATTCTGTATTTTACAGGTTAATAATTTTTTTTTCAATTTTAACAGCAAATATATGATAATGTAGCTGAAAGTGACAATTTGTTAAATCTATTGATGTCTCATGTTTAGTCAACACTGATATATATCTTTCTCTTTTCTATAAAGATCTGTTAAGTTACCTGGTATGGACGCGTTTAATCCACTGATGGTATAATTTATACCTATTCAACTTATTCTCCCTATTTAACAAAATTAACGGGTTCTTTCCTTTTAAATACAGAACAAATGCTAAATATCACAGATTACTATGGCTGAAAACCTACAAAGATGAATTCAGGTCTTGAATCAAGAATATGATTTTAGATTTTTTAATTCATTTTGTAAGTAACGAAGGCTACATTTGTGTTTTGTTTAATAAAAAGAACAAAATCGTATATTATTTATTTTTTTCAAAAACATTTTTCTGTGTATATAAGATCTTAAATGAGTGTTCATTTCATATGGAATTTTATGAAACGAGTCGAAGAAATTTTTATTTTTGCGAGCCTTGCGATGCGTTCATGCCTTAAGAAATGAGAAAATGTTTTACTTCAATATTAGACCATGACAATCTATCCATAATACACTATGTGACATTTTTAACTGAAGTTTAATTTTAACTCGGTTAAAAGCTGTGCGTGGCGGCGGAAAGTGATCATGCCGCTGGCTCTAGAAGATAATAAAAAAACTCATTATTATTTAATACGATATAAAAATATATCATGATATATAGTATATCATAATAAATATAGTATTACGAACGTATTCCTGATATTTTCAGCGTATGAAATGAATGTTGGAATAACACTCGTACATATATTCCTTTATTTATAGTGATCGTGTGAATGGAGATATAATTTTATCCCGCCTCAGACAAGATTCTTGTATTCCTATTGGTTAAAATGACGTTACGTGATATCGAATATATAGTCGTATTAGGTTAGTTGAAATCGTATCAGGTTTGGACGATAGAGTTATCGTTCTTTGCATCTAAAGACAATAGCAATAAGATAGCGGTCAAGTAACGCTTCTCGACGACGACAAGCAAAAGATATGGAGACAAAATGTTTGAATAATAGCGCTGATGACCACTTTCAAAGTAAACCGAAATCGGCAACACTTATTTAGGATTATTTAACAGAAATGAACCATGACAACGCATTCGAGTCTTCAATGAGGTGAATTTTTTTTAATTTTGAGTCTTTTTGGTTTCCATACATAATGCATTTTGCAGTTACTTCATTGAAAGGGTCTCCGACGGGATAAATTCGATACACAGTTTGTTAGTGACCTAATACGGAAAAATATTGGGTCTAAAATAAACATGTATCATTTTGTTTCAGACCCAATATTTTTCCGTATTAGGTCACTAACAAACTGTGTAACTAATAGTGCTACATACGTAAGGACGACTACATAACTATCTACATTAAATGTAACAAACGATCTAGAATAACTGATTGTAGTAGTTAATTTGTTTTGATAAGCTTCATGGAAATCTTGATCGATAACTGAATGAAATTAACTTAGAATGATATATGAAGGAATGATACGAAATATTTCACGTCAATTTCATGTCACTTTCGCCTGAAAAATTCTGCATTTGAAACCCATTCAGATTTCAGGGCAAATTCACTTGCAACAAATTCTATTTGAAATGAGATCATATTTTAATTCTAAAAAGTGTCATAATAAAAATCCGAAAATGAACCGAAATTGACCTGAATTTACCTGAAGACATTATGCCTGTGTGACGACTGTCTATAAGGAACTGATTTGGTGCAAATTATTAAAATTGGCTAGATAAATAATACATTTGCGTCAAGACTAATCATACTTCTTATTTATGACAATTCAAACTAGAAAGCTTTCAGGTTTCAACATGCGTTTGAGATACCTCATGTTATTAAATATATATTCCAGTAACCGTTTTCAAGGTAGTGAAAGACCATTTTCTTTAAGAACATCTTTTCATGTTGATAGTTCTGAATAGAAGCATATTTTATTGATGAAATGTCTTCTTATAAGCCATGTTTGAACGATATTATTAACAACCGTTATTTGCATTTAGCGTCAATTTTGAGAGAGTGTATATACTTTGGTAAGGCGGATCGATTGAGTAGAAGTGCTAATTATCATTATAATTAACGGGGATATCAACATTAACACTTCAATATGTTTTCGAAAAAAAGATTAAAAACAGTTTGGAGTGTGATGTAGAATTTTTTATGTGACATTATTATAATTCTGAATTTTCAAACTGTATATGGACGACTCGTAGTTACCTCTGAGGTCTGTAAAGCCTTATAACATTAAAACTACATATATTGACAAATTAATCTATAATGCATAATCTCTTGGAATTTCAAATTTTTAACTAACAATACGCCTTCATAACAGTCAATCGAAAACGACGCTACGGATTACCTCCATTTTTTACGAGATCAATAATTTCAACATTTTGTAAGCCAATGCAACACGAATTCTAATGCTCAACATATCTTATTTGATGTGAAATATTTTTCAGTTTGGGAGTAATGACATCACGTAAGAAAAAGGACTATACGAAACTGCTTTCCATCACAGAATGTCGAATATGTGGCTTGGAACTCTGTGATCCTCGACGAATAGAGTGTGGCCATATCTTCTGCCTTAAATGTCTGGGTAAACATATGATCAACACGCCATTTTGTTTGACATGCAAGCGACCGATGCATCCAAAATCAGGGAAGGTCGAAAACTATCCCGTTGCCGGGGAGATAGTACATCTACTGCAGTCTCTACAGAAGGTTGCCAGTTGTGGCCATATAACTGATGAGGAAGATAAAACGAACGATGATGAAAACGACGAAGACGAGGTTCAATATGACGTGGTTGATGATCGTAATGATCAACTTCCCAAGCAAGAATCCAATGATGAGATATGTGATATACACGGATATAAACTGGTGTCCGTTTGCTTGACTTGCGATGATGAATTAATTTGCTCAAAATGCAGTATCCATTATTCACATGAGAAGACAGGAATTCTTGAACACACCAAATAACTAGAACGTCTTCTTGGTGAGCAAACCGATAAACTGTACAAACGAGCAAAAGTTGATGAAGAGGCCGAGGGAAAGCTACAGGATATGATAGAAAAGGAAATCGAACAAAAGGAATCAATAAAAAATGAAATAGAGGAAGTCACTGAAGATCTGTTTGCTCAAATTCACATGAAGAAAGAAGAACTGCTCCGACCTGTCGAGACAAAAACAGATGAGAATGTAAAAGTTCTGACTGAAAGACAGGAGCATATCAAAGACAGGTTATCTGAGTTTAGGCACATCAGACAAAAATTGGAAAAACTTTCTAATGATGGTACAACAGATTTCTGCAAAAAGGCGAAGCGGTTACTGAAGCAGACTAATATTGCTTTGCAACAGGAAAACATACCCTTGCCAACATACCAACACGTTTCCTTCACGAAGAACAACAGTATTAGGGACGATTTGTCAAAACTTCAATTGGGGTACGTGAAAGAAGAAGAGTGTGATATGTATAAGGATTCCACCAATTTCTGCGGATTAAGTCGGCCATCACCTCCGATAATACCCCCTCCCCTACCTAAAACGAAAATAAACATTGGAGCAGAAGATAAAGATAAGGGTGGTGTGAATCCATATATAAACCACCTGACCCCTTTTGACGAAGATCCTCCTGTACTACCGCCTCGACGCCCTTTGTTCCTGAACGATTTTCCTGACTTAACTGAAGATCCATATGCTTCCGTTGATTCAGCCTGTTATGACATAAATTTTACAACAGGAAAAGGAACAGAGATGCTACAAGGTACAGCAGAAAAAGCGTCTACTCTTTCAGCCGCAGAGGCCACTTCATCGGAATCAATAGCAACAGCACAAACGCCACCCCCAGCTAGAGTAAGGCCACCACTACCACCACCAGGTTCAACAGCGCCAGCAGCAGCGATGACACCACCACCACCATCATCATCATCACCACCGCCGCCATTATCTCCATTTTCAGGATCCTTTCGAAAATCCGTCTCGATTGCGACTGGCAATCGCTCGACTCCACAGAGGCTTATTCATCGCGTGTTTCTTCCGTTTGGCCCTCCGGTTTTACAGTTGTCCGTGGGTTTCAAGGTATCTACTATGCTTTTGTCACGGATGACAATGATGTAAAACTGTTCAGGCAAAATGGAGCGTTTGACAAGGTAATCTCTGATTTGACCAAGCCGTTTGATGTTGCATGTCAACCACGCGGGAAAATATTGACACCAATATATATTACGGACGAAGGTAAGATTTGTACAACGAGCGTAATTGTGGACATATTCGCGAGTTTAAGTTCTCGATTCGCACGTGTAGACATATTGCAACGTTGTTAATTGCGCGATTAATACACAAAATGTTACGCGTAGAGTGTCTTTGCAATAAAATATTATATGCGTAAATGTCCACCTATCGAAAAGTTAACCATGTAAAAAAGCTTATCAGCAACAAAAAGTTTTGGTTAAAGATTTTTGTAAGCTACAGCTTTATAGAAACATAATCATTGTTTTTTTTGTATTTATATCAACATATCATAAATGTTATGAATTACAATTGAAACATGCACAGGTTCTTATTACAGGAAATGGAACCGGGGACGGCAGTATCAAAGTCTATACTTCCGAAGGACAGTTCCGTAAAGTCTTAATCAGAAAACTCCGGAAACCTCGAGGAATCTACGTATCACGAGTTGGACTGGTATACGTATGTGATGAGGCAAATATTCTGGTGTTGTGTCCGGATACAGGCAAAAAGAAGAGGGTCATCTCTAAAATTGGGATAGACCCTCTTTTTGTACTGCCATTATACGTCATGGTGAGCGCCACTGGGAAGATTCTGGTCTCCGATGTCGGTACGAGACAACTCAAGATCCACCATGAAACCTGGAAGTACACAGATAAGTTCCAACCTTTCGATGACGATGAGGAAGAGCTCTACGTCAGTTTCTGCCCAGGGATGTGCTCAGAGGATTCCTCGTCTAATTACTATGTCGTTGACCGGGAGAGGAATGCGCTGTACATGTTAGACAGTGGGGGTAGGTCACAGAAAATGGAACTACCGGATAAACCTAAAGGTCACGACGGAATACCAACAGCTGTTGCTTTTAACGCCGATACAGGGAACATCATTGTGTTTTAAAGGTGACATGTGTACAAATATAATGTGTCTAAAATGACCCCGATATCAGTCAAAATCCTCTCCTTCAACACGGAAATGAAGCAGAAGACACAGGCAACGATTAGCTGCAAACAGCGAAAGTCCTCTGTCAATATATATTAGTGTATTGTATAAATACAGTTAAATACGTTATTTTTGCGTAAACAATATTTCTTGTGTTCGTAATGATACATAAATTGACGATTAATGACTCCTACAAGCAATACTGCATTTATTGACTGTTGAAAACGTAACATGGATATCGCCAAAATAACATAGTTCACATTATTGAATTAGTTGTGAAATGAAACAAACATCAAACAACAGTAGTTATGTAAAGGGTAAGGGGAGACAACAGACAGACAACAACACTAGTTATGTAAAGGGTAATAAAGACAACAGACAAACAACAACAGTAGATATGTAAAGGGTAAGGGGAGACAACTGACAGACAATAACACTAGTTATGTAAAGGGAAAGGGAGACAAAAGACAGACAACAACAGTAGCTATGTAAAGGGTAAGGCACCAACAACTGACAGACAACAACAGTAGCTATGTAAAGGGTGAGGGGAGACAACAGACAGACAACAACAGTAGCTTTGTAAAGGGTTAGGGGAGACAACTGACAGACAACAATACTAGTTTTGTAAAGGGAAAGGAAGACAACAGACATACAACAACAGTAGCTATGTAAAGGGTAAGGGTAGACAACTGACAGACAACAACGGTAGCTATGTCAAGGGTGAGGGGAGACAACTGACAGACATTAGTAGTTATGTAAAGGGTAAGGGAACACAACTGACAGACCACAACAGTAGTTATGTAAAGGGTAGAGGGAGACAACTGACAAACAACAACAGTAGTTATGTAAAGGGTAAGGGGAGACAACTGACAGGCAACAGTAGTTATGTAAAGGGTTAGGGAGACAACTGACAGAAAACAACAGTAGTTATGGAAGGGTAAGGAGAGACAACTGACAGACAAAAACAGTAGTTATGTAAAGGGTAAGGGGAGACAACTGACAGACAACAACAGTAGTGATGGAAAGGGTAAGGAGAGACAACTGACAGACAACAACAGTAGTTATGTAAACGGTAAATTGAGACAACTGACAGACAACAGCAGTAGTTATGTAAAGGGATAGGGGATACAACAGACAACAACAGTTGTTATGTAATGGGTAAGGGGATACAACTGACAGACAACAACAGTAGTTATGTAAAAGGTAAGGGGAAACAACTGACAGAAAACTGTAGTTATGTAAAGGGTAAGGGGAGACAACTGACACAGCGGTAGTTATGTAAAGAGTAAGGGAAGACAACTGACAGACAACAACAGTAGTTTTATAAAGGGTAAAGTGACAACTGACAGATAACAACAATAGTTATGTAAATGATAAGGGGAGATAACTGACAGACAACAACGGTAGTTATGTAAAGGGTAAGGGGATACAACTGACAGGCAACAACAGTAGTTATGTAAAGGTGAAGGAGAGACAACTGATAGACAACACTAGTTATGTAAATGGTAAGGGGAGACGACTGACAGACAACAACAGAAGTTGGTTGTGTAAAGGGTAAGGAGAAACAACTGACAGACAACAACAGTAGTTATGGAAAGGGTAAGGAGAGACAACTGACAGACAACAACAGTAGTTATGTAAAGGGTAACGGGAGACAACTGACAGACAACATCAGTAGTTATGTAAAGAGTTGGGGGATACAACAGACAACAACAGCTGTTATGTAAAGTGTAAGGGGAGACAACTGACAGACAACAACAGTAGCTCTGTAAAGGGATAGGGGATATAACTGACAAACAACAACACTTATGTAAAGGATAAGGATCGAAAACTGACAGACAACAACATAAGTTATGTAAAGGGTAAGGGGAGACAACTGACAGACAACAACAGTAGTTATGTAAAAGGTAAGGGAAACAACTGACAGAAAACTGTAGTTATATAAAGGGTAAGGGGAGACAACTGACAGACAACAGTAGTTATGTAAAGGGTAAGGGGAAGACAACTGACAGAACAACAACAGTAGTTATGTAAAGGGTAAAGTGACAACTGACAGATAACAACAATAGTTATGTAAAGGGCTAAGGGGAGACAACTGACAGACAACAACAGTAGCTATGTAAAGGGAGAGAGGATACAACAAATAGACAACAACATTTATGCAAAGGGTAAGGGGCGACAACTGACAGACAATAATAGAAGTATGTAAAGGGTAAGGGGATACAACTGACAGACAACAACAGTAGTTATGTAAAGGGTAAGAGGAGACAACTGACAGACAACAACAGTAGTTATGTAAAGGGTAAGGGGAGACAACTGACAAACAACAACAGAAGTTATGTAAAGGTAAGGGAATACAATTGACAAACAACAACGAGTAACTATGTAAAGGGTAAGGGGAGACAACTGACAGACAACAACAGTAGCTATGTAAAGGGAGAGAGGATACAACAAATAGACAACAATAGTTATGTAAAGGGTAAGAGGAGACAACTAACAGACAACAACAGTAGCTATGTAAAGGGTAAGGGGAGACAACTGACAGACAACAACAACAGTAGTTATGTAAAGGGTAAGGGAGAAACTGACAGACAACAACAACACAACAGTTATGTAAAGGGTAAGGGGAGACAACTGACAAACAACAACACTAGTTATGTAAAGGGTAAGGGGAGACAACTGACAGACAACAACAGTAGCTATGTAAAGGGTAAGGGGAGACAACTGACAGACAACAACACAGTAGTTATGTAAAGGGTAAGGGGAGACAACTGACAGACAACAACAGGTAGTAGTAGCTATGTAAAGGGTAAGGGAACAACTAAGACAACAACAGTAGTTATGTAAAGGTAAGGGGAGACAACTGACAGACAACAACAGTAGTTATGTAAAGGGTAAGGGGAGACAACTGACAGACAACAACAACAGTAGTTATGTAAAGGTAAGGGAGACAACTGACAGACAACAAACAGTAGTTATGTAAAGGGTAAGGAGAGACAACTGACAGACAACAACAGTAGTTATGTAAAGGGTAAGGGAGACAACTGACAGACAACAGTAGTTATGTAAAGGGTAAGGGGAGACAACTGACAGACAACAACAGTAGTTATGTAAAGGGTAAGGGGAGACAACTGACAGACAACAACAGTAGTTATGTAAAGGGTAAGGGGAGACAACTGACAGACAACAACAGTAGTTATGTAAAGGGTAAGGGGAGACAACTGACAGACAACAACAGTAGTTATGTAAAGGGTAAGGGGAGACAACTGACAGACATTAACAGTAGTTATGTAAAGGGTAAGGGAGACAACTGACAGACAACAACAGTAGTTATGTAAAGGGTAAGGGAGAAACACTGACAAACAACAACACTAGTTATGTAAAGGGTAAGGGGAGACAACTGACAGACAACAACAGTAGTTATGTAAAGGGTAAGGGGAGACAACTGACAGACAACAACAGTAGTTATGTAAAGGGTAAGGGGAGACAACTGACAGACAACAACAGTAGTTATGTAAAGGGAAGGGGAGACAACTACAGACAACAGTAGTTATGTAAAGGGTAAGGGGAGACAACTGACAGACAACAACAGTAGTTATGTAAAGGGTAAGGGGAGACAACTGACAGACAACAACAGAAGTTATGTAAAGGGTAAGGGGAGACAACTGACAGACAACAACAGTAGTTATGTAAAGGGTAAGGGGAGACAACTGACAGACAACAACAGTAGTTATGTAAAGGGTAAGGGGAGACAACTGACAGACAACAACAGTAGTTATGTAAAGGGTAAGGGGAGACAACTGACAGACAACAACAGAAGTTATGTAAAGGGTAAGGGGAGACAACTGACAGACAACAACAGTAGTTATGTAAAGGGTAAGGGGAGACAACTGACAGACAACAACAGTAGTTATGTAAAGGGTAAGGGGAGACAACTGACAGACAACAACAGTAGTTATGTAAAGGGTAAGGGGAGACAACTGACAGACAACAACAGAAGTTATGTAAAGGGTAAGGGGAGACAACTGACAGACAACAACAGAAGTTATGAAAAGGGTAAGGGAGACAACTGACAGACAACAACAGTAGTTATGTAAAGGGTAAGGGAGACAACTGACAGACAACAGTAGTTATGAAAGGGTAAGGAGAGACAACTGACAGACAACAGCAGTAGTTATGTAAAGGGTAAGGGGATACAACAGACAGACAACAACAGAAGTTATGTAAAGGGTAAGGGGAGACAACTGACAGACAACAACAGAAGTTATGTAAAGGGTAAGGGGAGACAACTGACAGACAACAACAGTAGTTATGTAAAGGGTAAGGGGAGACAACTGACAGACAACAACAGTAGTTATGTAAAGGGTAAGGGGATACAACTGACAGAAAAACTGTAGTTATGTAAAGGGTAAGGGGAGACAACTGACAGACACAACAGTAGTTATGTAAAGGGTAAGGGGAGACAAATGACAGACAACAGCAGTAGTTATGTAAAGGGCAAGGGGAGACAACTGACAGACAACACAGTAGTTATGTAAAGGGTAAGGGGATACAAAACTGACAGATAACAATAGTTATGTAAAGGGTAAGGGGAGACAACTGATAGACAAAAACAGTAGTTATGTAAAGGTTAAGGGGATATAACTGACAGACAACAACTAGTTATGGAAAGAGTAACAGGATACAACTGACAGACAACAACAGAAGTAATGTAAAGTGTAAGAAGATACAAGTGACAGACAACAGCAGTAGTAATGTAAAGAGTAAGGGGATACAGCAGACAACAACTGTTGTTATGTAAAGGGTAAGGGGAGACAACTGACAGACAACAACAGTAGCTATGTAAAGAAAGAGAGGATACAACAAATAGACAACAACAGTTATGCAAAGATTCAGGGGCGACAACTGACAGACAACAACAGAAGTTATGTAAAGGGTAAGGGGATACAACTGACAAAAACAACAACAGAAGCTATGTAAAGGGTAAGGGGAGACAACTGACAGACAACAACAGTAGCTATGTAAAGGGAGAGAGGATACAACAAATAGACAACAATAGTTATGTAAAGGGTAAGAGGAGACAACTGACAGAGAACAACAGAATTTATGTAAAGGTAAGGGGATACAATTGACAAACAACAACAACAGAAGCTATGTAAAGGGTAGGGGGAAACAACTTACAAACAACAACAGAAGTTATCTAAAGGGTAAGAGAACACAAGTGACAGACTACAGTAGTTATGTAAAGGGTAAGGGGAGACAACTGACAGACAACAACAGTAGCTATATAAATGGAGAGAGGATACAACAAATAAACAACAATAGTTATGTAAAGGGTAAGAGGAGACAACTAAAAGACAACAACAGTAGTTATGTAAAGGGTAAGGGAAGACAACTGATAGACAACATTAGATTAGTTATGTAAAGAATAAGAGGAGACAACTGACAGACAACAACAGTAGTTGTGTAAAGGGTAAGGGGATACAACTGACAGACAACAACGGTAGTTATGTAAAGGGTAAGGGGAGACAACTGACGGACAACAACAGTAGTTATGTAAAGGGTAAGGGGATACAACTGACAGACAACAGCAGTAGTTATGTAAAGGGTAAGGGGAAACAACTGACAGACAACAGTAGTTATGAAAAGGGTAAGGGGATACAACTTACAGACAAAAACAGTAGTTATGTAAATGGTTAGGGGAGACAAGTAACAGACAAGAATAGTAGTTATTTAAATGGTTAGGGGAAACAACTGACAGACAGCAACAGAAGTTGTGTAAAAGGTAAGGGGAGACAACTAAAAGACAACAACAGTAGTTATGTAAATTGTAAAGGAATACTACTGACAAACAACAACAGTAGTTGTGTAAAGGGTAAGGGGAGACAACTGACAGACAACAACAGTAGTTATGTAAAGGGTAAGAGGAGACAACTGACAGACTACAACAGTTGTTATGCAAAGGGCCAGGGGATACAACTGACAGACAACAACAGTAGTTATGTAAAGGGTAAGGGGAGACAACTGACAGACAATAACATTACTTATGTAAAGGGTAAGGGGATACAACTGATAGACAACAACAATAGTTATGTAAAGGTTAAGGGGAGACAACTGACAGACAACAACGGTAGTTATGTAAAGGGTAAGGGGAGACAACTGACGGACAACAACAGTAGTTATGTAAAGGTTAAGGGGAGACAACTGACGGACAACAGCAGTAGTTATGTAAAGGGTAAGGGACTATGGTCTTACAGTCAGTCTCCGTCCTAATTTGGGTTTGTCTCGGCGAACCAGTGGTGACGAACAAGTGGTTGAATGTTGGTGTAGCTGTATTCCCGCGAAAGTAATCGGCAGTAAGGAAACCTACTATCGGGGAGGGGGGGGGGGTGGGGGGGGTGGGACGGGGGTTGCTGGAATTGTACACTTATACTATATTGCTAGATGTTATATATACTTTAATTGTTTATTTTGAATTAATGACGATTGTTCATTTATTATATAGCATGAATATTCCCCAAGATATTTTTAACGTTGTTAATAAATGATATATGAATTTTATAGATATTTTTATTGAAGAAAAAAGAACATCTGGACCAGATTATTATTTATCAAAAAGTAATCAGAAAATTGTTACTTTTACTTTGATATATGATTGATATTGAAATCAGTTGTCTGCAATTAGTCATAGTTTTATTCTTATCGAAATTGTACAGACTGTCCTTGACCATATTTGAAAGAAAGTTTTTTAAAACGTGATATTATTTTAGATAAATAATTGATCATGAAAGTTAAAAGGAAAGTAAGACAACAACTTTGACAATATATTCGGTTATTCTTGTGGATTACAAATATCAGCTTCACATGAAAAAAGGAAAATAAGCATTACTTATTCATCATGGATCAGAACTGATGTATATATCCCGAGAAATACGACATTATCACTCCGGGGAAAATAATCGGCAATACTGTATAAACCGTACATAACATAAATGTAAATATAGGAAAAAGATAAAATGTGAATGTCTATTGTCAAGAAAACTGTTGTTTTTATGTTTCACTTAAATACTTGTTATGGTATGTGGTGTGTGGTATTTGCTGTAGAAACTCATGGCTAAGATGGCTAAGGGTGTAAATGTTATCAATCTGATTATTTCAACAATTATAAACAGTTTCTTTATCAGGTGATCAAGATGTGAATGATTTCAGTCACTTCATCCTGTATTTACAATTATTTACATAAATAACAAAGTTCTATTTGATTTTAATTTTCTCTCTTTTTATAGTGTAAGAGTAAAGCCAAACTTCTATTTTGTTATGTAATAAGAAAGGGTTGTCTCCTTTTGCTTACAATAGTAGATATAAGACCTCAAAATTTATTTCATACTGATAAAATTTAAAACGGAAGACCAAAAAGACTTAACATAGCAATAGCCCCAAAATTGTGAAGCTTAGTATTATCGATCTAATAATAAGTCTAGAAGATATGTAGTAACCTTGTTCCAGCAATTATATTCAATTGCAAAACCTCATTCAATTTGCCTTTTTGGTTTTGGTTCATATTTGTCTTATAATAATTTGTCAAAATTTTTATGTTACGTTATCATTATTTTAATGTAGTTAGAAAATAGAAGTATCTGTTGCTACATGTTTTTGCTCTCTAAAAATAGTAATATGAATATCAAATTTTTCAGTAAAACTTTCAGAAGACATCCATCTTTAATCTTCTAAGATATCCTTAAAATTCCTTTTGCATGTCAATGTCTATAAAACTCTCTACCTATCTACTTTGATACTGGCATTATACCAGAACAATAATTATACCAATTGTTGTGAACACTTTTTATTCAACAATGATGAGTTGTGAATAATTCAATGTTGTGGTCTGTTACTATTAACTCTTCTACACAGACTCACAAATGCGTTTGATATTGTATAAATTGTCTTATCGTGATGCTATGTTTGTGTTAAAAATCTTCGTAACTCAAAAGAGTACTATTATTTTAAAATATATCACCAACATATACAATATATAGAGAAAACAAGTCATTAAAGAAAACAATACTTATTATCAACTTGGATTTTTTTATTACCAAATGAGTGAGTCAAAATCTTCAAACTTTTTAGCTTTTATCTTTGTTTTTTTTCTCTCTAATACATCTCTCCAAAACGTTTTTTTGTGTCTTGATATGTTATATAAATAAAAAGCCAAGATCTGCTACTTGTTTTGGTTTCGTACTTTTTTAGGTAAACATATATTTTTATTATTTTCAACCCAGTGTTGCTCGCTTCATTATATAAATTGGTGAGTTATTCTTCCTATGGGTGTTAGAATGTTTTGCAGCTTGCTATCAATGATAGATATATAGCTTTATTAAGGTTTGATGTGTGCATGTGGTGCAGATCTACCGAAAAGCCAATTCAAAGCACAGTGAATTTGGTTGTTCCCCATTTTATTGTCCATCTAGGATGATACACTCAAGCACCATTTTTAGAACCTATCCAATTAAAATGTGTTTTCTCTGTATTTACGTTTAGCTCTGATATATGTCCCCTCCAGAAATGAAGAATTTAAACGATTTTAAATCGAAGATGTGTCATCAGAAAACTGCGAGCATGTCTGTTTTTTATTTATATTTATCGACTTTAATTTTTTACTATAATGTATGGTATTTCAGCAACACTTTAAAACAAATAGACGAGACCGGGTAAAGCCATTCAATGCTGTCTGAAAATAACAATAGCGACAAATATTTGATGTGTAGTCAACCATCTGTAATTAACACATCATAATTAGATAGCGTCCACCATTCAAAAATCAAAACCTTTTGTTCTAATTATGATTAAACCAAGATTACAGTCAAACATGTGTATGAAGAACACCCAATGGACAGAAGAAAATGATACTTGTAGCCAAATAGTATTTTTACATAGGTTGAATTGTATTGAAATTAGTGAAATATTATTTTATTAAGCAAGTGGTCATTATACAGAAGTGGTTGCTAAGACGGTTTTACATGTAATACGAAAGTATTACAGAGTGAATGAATTTCGCCACAATAACGCTCTGCAGACTCTATTTCGATATCTTATTGAATGTTATTAAATAATATACTGAATATTTGGTTTTACATACCTTTTTATACTTTATATACTCTTGTCCTAAAAGGTGTTTGAACAGAAAACGTAAATACCTCCCAAACACTGAAATCGGGATAAATGTTGATGATTTTAATCGCTCAAAGTGACCTATTTACAGCGAGGTCTCGTATAATTGAGTATTATTAATTATGGTAATTAACTAACATTATAAGGGCACGAAGGGCACGAAGTGCGAAGCACTTCTAAGGTAACAGATACACGAAAATACAATAAAAACACAATCTTCAAAATTCAATCCTACAAACTGACAGCTTTAGTTTGCGTCCGCCATTTTTTCATACATATTGGGAGGTTGTGCGTTGCTCCGATACTGCTCTCCCCAGTATATATATAACTAATGCAAATGTATAACAGGGGTAATTAAACACTTTGAAAATTAAAAGATATAAAATGCAGAAAAAATAACCACCTAGGCGAAGATGAGCACAATGAATCATGACGTCACATAACGTCAACAAATGGCGCGAAATAATTGGATTCGCATACACGGTACTCCAGGCCTTGAATGAACACAGAGAAATCCGAATTTGTGAGTTCATTTCTTTGAGTTTATGCTAGACAATTATTACAACATATACTTCTATAGTTTAAAGTGCATCCTTTTATTTCTAAATTATGTCTTCTACATGAAATAGAAAATAAAGTAAACAAGTAGGGCTTTGCTCTTCCTATGCCGTGCATGATTCATATTAAAACATCTTGCTGCGCCCTTTAAGGCCTTGCCTTCAGTCATGTTATATAATAATAATAAGAGCGCAGCTCTCTGCGCGGCCGAAGGCCGCGTAGAGCGAAGCTCTACTAACCATAACATATGTGTAAGCATAAAGATCCAATACATTCCAGTACCCCTTGGACTTTGAAATCGTGTCCCGCGGGAAAAGTCTCGCGCCTCCATGCAGGCAGCCATGTTTTAATTCTCGTTATCAGCACGACGAGGTTTGAATTTTTTTCTAAAGACAAAATGTATCACCAGGATACACTTTGAAATTACTGTAAGTAGTTTTAGATAACTACACAAAGATACGAACGATACAATAAATGTACTAGTCAAATAATATACTGTCTGTGTGTTGTCAAGCGCACCGTCAGCCGTGACGTCAGGAAGCTTGGTGCCAAAGATGACGGCACATATTCCCGCGCTTTTTTGATACATGGCATGTTGCCAAGTTTTCCGCCTTACAGAGAAACAAGAGCGAAAGGAAATTGAACTATTCCAATTGAATGTGTCTTTCTGGCCTGTATATGACGACTGTCAATATATTGCTAGACACAAAACATCAATCTATAGTATTGAAGAATAGCATTTAATAAAAATCAATGATCGGACTACAAGTTTAAACAGTTTTAATCTCGTTCTGAGGTTACAATCCTAACTATATTTACATTTTACATGTAGCTGCGCTCTTATGAGGCTTTGCCTTAAATTCATATTAAGAGCACAGCTCTCTGCGCGGCCGAAGACCGCGTAGAGAGAAGCTCTACTAACCATAACACGTGTATGAGCATTTAGATTCCAATACATTCCAGTACTCCTTGGACTTTGAAATTGTGTCCCGCGGGAAAAGTCTCGCGCCTCCATGTAGGCAGCCATGTTTTAATTCTCGTTATCAGCACGACGAGATTTGAAATTTCTGTACTGGACTAAATGTGTTATCAGTATACGTTTTAGAATTACGGTAAGTAGTTTTAATTTACACATATACAAGAACGACGCAACAAATGTACGGGTCCAATATAAACTGTGTATATTTTTAAGCGCACGGCAACGTCAGCAGTGACGTCACAAAACCTGACGCCAAAGATGACGGCACAGATTCGCGCGTAATTTTTCTAACGATCGATATATATATATATAGTATGTGAATGTCAGTGAAATATTTTATCTTATCTCGTAGGAAAATATAGACAATATAAAGTTATGATGTTATAATCTTTTACAGGTAACTGCGTTCTTCTGAGGCTTTGCCTTAAATTCATATTAAAAATACTGTAAGAGGTATCTTCATAATTAAAATTGTTCTGAAATCAGAACGAATTTTAAGTGTTTCAGTAAAATTAATGTATTGTAACTTACTTACGTTTGGATAAAATCGACTTTTTGTGTCTCTATTTTCCTGATGCAAATATTCACTGTTGCCCTACTTGGAATATCTTTATCACTACGGTGTTTAGTCCCGTTGAAAACAAGCGTTCTGACGCCCATCGCGGGTTAAGTCCAGTTTACGAATTTAAAGTCAACACAAGAAGCGGGAATTTATCAAGAAACAATGCATTTTCAGCACTAATATCGACAATAGTCGGGCACAGAACTCGATACCGGACAATACAAATTTCCTCTAATAATTGCAAAAGAAAAACATTACGATGTCAGTAAATGAATGCTTAATAAGTTTCGGTTAATTCAATTTCTAAATTTGATGACTTGATCCCGAACATTCCAGTGACGTCACTTTTAGTAGGAGTGAATGAAACGGCAGTCTGTCCCGCCAAACAGTGACGTCACAATCACCGAAATGACGTCGCTTACATATTTCCCACGGTACTAAAAAGGAGTACACATTCATTCGGTTTAGTGAATGCATCTTTTCTTGATCACCAAAGAAGCTTTTCGCTTGGAGCGAAATCCCATACACCGCTTGCAAGGACACGTCCTTGGCCTATCGCTACCCACGATACTCTCGATCGTGGTCCTATATTATGTAACTTTTTATGGGATATTAAATCTAGATATAGCTGTTTTCGATAGTTAAATTTCTATGAACATGTGTAAAACAAGCAGTCTCAACTGCTATTCCGAGACTGTAAAATGCAATCTTGGTCAACTCAGCCAAAACACAGGGGCACGCAAATGATGACAGAAACGTTTACTAGTAATTTGTTACGTATGTCATTTAAAAGTATTGGAGACCTTTTCATATGCACGAGTATATCATGACGTTTCAAGTGGCTGCCCGTATTATTTTTTGTGAAAAATGAATTATGCATATATGTTATAAAAATCGGTTAGCTTTTTATTGTCATTATTGTTATATACACTATGTGATATTTAAACGAGAACACATATTCTAGAAGCTAATGATATACATCATATAAGTATCGGTTAGCTTGTCGTAGTAATAATAATAATTATATACTTTATTTTCATTCGATTACACATTGAGTCAAAGACTCTTTTCACATGTGGTTGATAAAAAATGAAATCAAAGATATCACAAAATTATCATATCACAAAAACTTAATCGTAATATCACAGTCTAGAAAAGTACAGACAATTGCCATAATTGTACACATTAATGTCATGCAAACATAAAATATCATGCTGCAATTATATACATGTATAATGAAATAATAAACACAAATATGTGTCTTGTATACATATATGCCAATATGAAAAAAAGACAGATAATACACTAATATAGCAAACTTTAAAACAAGAAGTGAATGTTATATGATAACATGAAGTACTAAAATAAGGATTTAAAAATTACACATAATAAGATACGGATAAAGAAATTTCAGTTGTAGTCCATACATAAAATCAACGATTTTTATTATTATAAAGTTCAAAGAAATGCCTTCTGCATTCAACCTTGAAGGTGTTAAGAGATTGTTTTTCCGTGACTCTTGCAAGAAGGTTATTCCAATGTGCTGGACCATTATATTTAAAAGAATTTCTAACTTGGCTGTTTTATGCCGTGGTAAAACAAATTTTCCTATTGTGGAAGATCTAGTTTGAATGGAATGTACATTGCTGACTAAGATATTACAATTTAGGTAGGCAGGACATAAATTATTCATAATTTTGTACATCAAGACACATTCATTGTATTCAACCCTGTGGGTGAAAGGCAGCCATTTAAATTTGACAAACAGTTTTTCACATGGAACACTATAATCTACATCTAGAATAATTCGTAGTGTCCTTTTCTGGATTCGTTCAAGTTTTTGTAACAAATTTCTGTGAACAGTGTCCCCAAATGTTTTTTTTAGTTCTGAACAGTTGATAAAGTTTAAGATTTATTTGATTTTAAGACATCTTGCACTTGTATACCCCAAGATAGGTGGTCATCGCTAGTCACACCTACATGCTTTTCTCTCTTGACATTTTGTAACTGATAATTTCCATCTGTTATACTTAGTTCCTCTGTAAGTCTGTGTTTCTTTTGTTTATTACCAATAAGCATGGTCTTGGTTTTTTCAGTGTTTATTACCATTTTATTATCATTACAACAGTTTTTAACATAGAAGTATCGTCTGCCTACATAAAAAGTTGCTTTATCAATAGTAACGTTGATGTAAGCAATAGTCTCTCAAATAATCCTTTCATCAAATTCATATCGATGTATTGTGTGTGAGTTATATCGGTACACCAACAATGATATTATCACATTATTTTGCCGGAGTTAATGTATGCAATTTAAATTTTGCTTTATAAAATAGAGTTCGAAAGTTAGCTACAGCATCATTCCGAGTCTGTAAAATGCTGATTATTACACAATTAATTGATTTATATACTTGGCATAACACCAGCTGTCAGCTTACTAAGCAAAATGTCCATACTTACTATATATTTATAGAAGAAATGGTGACAAAACACCAATAACTGCAAGCAAAACTGCAAGTGGTAGTAACAAAATCACAACCGCCAGACCAACAACCGGTCTCCTTTTTTAGACTGTTTTGGGAATCTGTTAACACTCGACAACCCTGCAATTCCATCAAGATATCTACGTTGGATGTATCTCCCATTTCGATCGACATGTTTCATTACTGTCTGGAGGTTTCAAGGCATCTACTATGCTTTATCACAAATGATCAAGACGTGTAAATCTGCAAGGAGAGTTCTACAGGGGAATCACTAACTAGGCCAAGCCTTTTGATGTCGTAAGTCAGCAAGTATAGGACACGTCGCGCCACTGATGAAAAGACCCAATATACTTATCTGCCAATATCTGCCAGATTTTATTTCATAATCAAAATCATCCTCTTATATTTATTTAAAAATAAGACAAGCATGATGTAAAGTAAGATGGTAAGGATTAGGAAACTTTTGATGAAAATCAAAATTAATGTAAAATAGTGGAGGATGATTTCACAGAATAAACAGACAACTGAAGCTAGTCGGCAGAACATAAAACGATACTCATCATTTGAACAATAATTTATGTTTACTCATGTAAATGTTTTTCTAATGAACACAACAAAAATTATAAAATATTTTGATGATTTTAGTAATAAACGGATACTAAATATAACCTATTTACGGAGAAAATGATATTTTTCTTTGCCACGGTTCACTTTTCTGAAAATGAAAGCCCAAACATATTGAGTCTTCTTTAAATCGATTTCCTAAGTTATACAATTAAATCATATACTTGGTCATTTGTAGCGTGAAAATCAATCAGTGACTTTTGGAAATGAAATGAGTTTGCAATGTTCAATAGAGACATTGATAGTAAGTATCCATGAAAGGAGACCGAATTATGCTCGTGTATGACAATATGTAATGTAATATCACTGAAGCGTGTCAATTACCTTCACTTAGTTTATGTGTTATTACTTCTACCAAAGATGTGAACTCTGGATAAGTTGTAATGCTTCAATACCCCTATAACTAACAATGCTTGGCGAATGCCTTGGTTTCTTTGTGTCAAACGTTGATCAGTTGAAGAAAGAATAAAATATAAATCATTCCTAATTTTGAAACTGCTTTTGTAAACCGATTTTCTTTTTAATTTTATCTAAATACCATAATTTGAAGCATATTAAAATCTTAACATTTAGAATAATTCAATTATTTTATTTGCTCTCCAAGCATAAGACCATCTACAGCCTGCGATGAACATCATATACATATGTAGATGTATCTTATACAATTTCATTCCTGCAACACTGTTTTAAAACAATCCTAATGGTCGAATGATTCGCGTTTCTTTACACATTAAGACCTGGACATTTTCCGTACGTCATTAATTACATATGGAATAAAAAGTTGATAGCTAATGTTTTGTTTAGCTCATAAGTACGTTTTATGAATAATTACCTCCCTTTACAGAAGACACCACGTGACACCGATTAGCATGTCTGTGGAAGAGCCATTGAAGAACATGTTTGTTTAGTATCTAAACTAGAAACAAGAACTGTGATCGGCATTATTTAAATATAAGGTATGTATTACATGTATAACAATGTTACCTAACCTTTTCAATAGTTTTGTTCAAAAGGATTTTATTTTATACCGTCTCAAACAAAAACTGAAGTACACTTTGAACTAGAATTATCAGATCAAATCTCGATTATAAATATATTTTAAACTCCATGTCAGGCTGACAATGAATTCAAAACATATAAGCTGAAGCAATATATACACAATTTAATCAGAACATTTATTTGATGAAGCCACATTTCTAATAAATTATTTCATTTCGTGTGTTGAAGCGTAGGCCTACACACACAACTAAGTTGCTGTTATATACCGGTGTCGTTTAAATTTGACCTCGTGTAATATTCATCAGCCTTCCTTTTTAGTCAAAATATTTACAGGTCTATTATCCATTCACTTATTATTTACTATTACTGCAGGCCATACATATAAATATAGGCATGTTGTTAAAAAGTATTTCATGTCATGTTGCTTTATACCTACCAATGTTTTAATTGTGGTCCCGGAGACTAACGCTTATGAGGCAGATATAAGTGATTGTTGACAGAGTAATTCCATAAGAGCATATAACACAGAGACACATAGAGTTATTATTAATAAGAGAGATATCAATCTGGGTAGTCTGAAGTTTGACAGAGATAAGTAGGATATATCGCTTGAGGTTACTTTAGCACCAGTTGCATAATAATATATTCAAATCATTTTATGTCCCATAGGTAAGATGATGAAAGAATTTAAAGATTACATTTGGACAAACTTTAGTATGGAATAATTCTTTTAAATCTTAATATATTGTATATGGTATTGAAGACATGGTTGTGGAGGTGGTATGCATTTAGCACTATGAATATATCAACAGATGAGTAAATGAATTGCATTAATTCATATTCCTATATGTGTCAACATAAATAAATACAACTTGGTATTAAGTATAAAAAGATTATTGTGTGCGTTCTCCTTTCATTTTGAAATGAATGTGTTGTATGGTATATAAATGGTAAAACCCGTAAGTACAATGCTGCCTCACACTATACTAAATACTTTTTTCAATAATGTTTTTTATTCAATACAATAATCCTCAATATAATCATTCGTATATGAATATAAAATTATTGATATTACTTTTCTTAATTTGAAAGTTTTTAGTTTTGTGTTTGATTTACCATACAAGCATTACTTTACAGTCTACTATACAATTGCTGTATATATAATGCTTTTATATACTTTTAAATACATGTATGCGGATGAACTGAGAAACACAGAGATGTTTAACTGTAAAACCCATGTGAAGCATAATAATTATAAAGGCAGGCTATACTTAAGTTCACAAAAGAATAGCAAAATCTTTTAAAATTCATTAACATGTACCACGCAATGCAGAGGTCTATTTAGTGCCCAAGTAATCATTATCTGCAATGCTCTCAATACTCAATCAGTCATGCATTGAAACTGACACTGAATGGCAACCTACTACAAATACACAACACACAATGACACATACAATATACGTTAATTAATGCGAGGTTTGCATTACACACACAAGAAATCTTGCAGTCTTACAATTGAAATCAGAATAGATATGTTGCCTCACAAGTATAACACAAATACTTTTACTTTCAGTGTAATAATATGACTTATTTACTGATTAAAGAAATTTTACGTGTGCTTTAGAAAATAAGAACTTTGTAAAATAACGGATTCTGTTACCGGATGGTTTGGGGTAATTGACAATATTGCAGTGTCTATGTTAATGAATTTAATTACCTTGTAGTTAGTATTGATATTTATATATATGTTGTTAATTTGTAAGCATTTATTTTAATATTTGAATTCCATTATTGTCAGATCGCACGAGCATAGGCATGTATGTTACATTTTCGACTATTTAGCATCGCTATAACATGCATGGTTATGTTTATTATATATACACATATATATCTTGGCATGATTCCTCGTATTTGCTGTAGATAATTCGATATTGCAGTGGTGGTTTTCCGTGAATGAAATAATTCTTCGTCTTAACTACGCAGATAAAAATTCCGACTGTCATAGAAAACACGTGATATATAGTGTTCCAAGAATAATTAACGTAGTACAGTTTAGTTTGAATAACTCAAGTGATATGTTAAGTGACACACTGAGACTGCCGACAAGCTTTTGCTGTTTTTGTGGTCATAAGCTGAACTATTTTGAATTGATTTAATTTTTTTTTGTCATCATTACGACACCTAAATTTCTGAAAAAAATATTTAAGTAAAACATTTTTTGATGTAAGTGAAAACGTTTTATCTTGATACAATCTGGTATGATTTTTCAGATCTAGAGTCACCATGGCCTCACGGAAGAAAAAAGACTATACAAAACTGTTTGATTTGATGGAATGTGGTCTCTGTAAATCGGAGCTTTGCGATCCTCGACGAATTGAGTGTGGACATGTCTTCTGTTTGAAGTGCCTAGTTAAGCAAGTAAGCAACGTTTCAGAATGTCCGACTTGTAAGCGACCAATGAATCCTTTATCAGGGAAGGTCGATACCTATCCTGTCGCCAAAGAAATAGCGAGCCTACTGCAAACGGTTGCAAGTTGCAATAATATTTTGGATGAGGCAGATGTGAACAATGCCAAAGATGAGGATCAGTATGATATGGTAGATGCTGAGGAAGACCAGTCAATGTCTTTCCCTGATTTGAAAGATGTGTGTGATCTACATGGGTATCAACTGGTTTCTGTCTGCTTGAGTTGTGATAATGAACTCATTTGCGCAAAATGCAGCATCCATTCTTCACATGATAAAATAGAGATTTCCAAGCAGTCAAATTATCTCGAACTGTTCCTTAATAAGACACATGATAAAATACGCAAAAGAGGAAAAGTTGACAGAACTATGGAGGAAAAGCAACAGGATATGATAGAAAGGCACATTGCAGAAAAGGAAAGTATCAAAAATGAAGTAGAGAATATCGCCGAGGAAATGCATGCAAACATTCACTGGAAGAAAGAAGAAACGCTTCATCCTATCGAGAATAAGGCAGATGATTGTGTTAAACTTTTGACAGAAAGACAAGAACGCATAAAAGAAGGATTATTAGAGTTTATTCATATTAGTGAAAAATTTGGAAAGCTTTCCAATGACGGCACAGCAAATTTCTTCCGAAAAACGCAAAGGCTAGTGAAACAAGCAAATATCGCGCTGAAAGAAGAAAGAACGTCTCTTCCGGAATACCAAACCATTGTATTCACTAAAAACAAAGCGGTTGTAGAGGATTTGTTAAATGTGCAATTAGGAGTTCCAATCCTTACAAGCAGAAGAGGAAAGTTCTGATTTCACTGGATTTAAGATGTCATCATCCTGGTCACCAACATATTTCGGAAGATCAGACTGGGAAAAAGAGGAAAAAGATGCAGGATCAAAACCCAAGAGGAAAGAAACTAAAAGCTTTTACGAGGATTCCCGTCCTTCCCAATCTCTGGGATCGCATGATCCGAACATAAACCCACTAAATCATGTTTATATCAACGATGTGATCCAAATTGGTCCAGATGACTCACCACCTATTCCTCCGCGCAATTACAATCAAATGACGTCTACAGCTAATGAAGCTAACGAGACATATGATATGGCTGAATCTACATACTTATCTGTTCTTAGTGGAGATAGGAAAAGTCCTCAGCCATCCTTGAATGGAGAAAAATTCAACACCAAAAAAAGCGGCGAATTGGCAACAGCAGCAACAGCCGCGGCGAGACCACCCCCATTGTCTCCATTTTCCGGATCATTTCGAAAATCCGTCTCCATAGCAACCGACCATCGCGTATATCCACAGAGATTTATTCATCGCGTGTTTCTTCCTTTCCGATTCTCAGGTTTCACTGTTTTCCGACGAAATAAAGGGAAATCTATGTACTATGCTTTTATTACGGAAGCTCATGTTAAAATCTTCCGGGACAATGGAGAATTGTACCAGATGATCACTGATTTGACCAATCCGTTTGACGTCGCTAGTAAACAACATGGAAATGACTTGGCTCCATTATACGTTACAGATGAAGGTAAGACACTCCTTCCCATTTGTGTACATATTGCATTAAAATATTGTATCGCCTTATGGTCCTTGTTCCTGTTTCCTATCTGTGCATGTTGGTTCTATTATTGTATCCTTATATCAACATAATTTTCGCTTGAATTAGTCTTGGAAAGCAGTACGATACCATAATGACGTGAGTAAAGTACATTTTATCCATTGTCCAGTGCTTGTGACGTCATATTTTGACGTCAATATTATGACGTCACAATCATCAAAACCGAAGGACCGAAAGACCGTTCATCGTACTTTACCATCGTCGTTATTGAATATTGAATATAATGGTGTTGTAATAATTCAACCATGCTTGAAATAAGCATTGATGTTATTCTCATTTATAAAAAACAGGGCTGTATTTAAAACGATCTTGTTCCAGGGAAAAAAATTGGAGATGGAAGTGTAAAAGTCTATAGCTCCGATGGAAAATTCATGAAAGTGTTAGTTGGAAAACTTCGGAAACCCCAAGGGATCGCTGTATCGCGAGTTGGCCTGCTATACGTATGTGATGAGGCAAATATTCTGGTGTTGTGTCCAGATTCAGGTAAAAAGAAGAGGGTCATTTCTAGCATCGGTAAAGATCCTCTTTTTGCACTGCCATTGTACGTCATGGTGAGCGCCACTGGGAAGATTTTGGTCTCCGATGTCGGTACCAGGCAACTCAAGATCCACGACGAAGCACGAAAGCATACAGACAAGTTCCTACCATCTGAAAAGGACGAAGACATCTATGCCCATTTCTGCCCAGAAATGTGCTCGGAGGATTCCTCGTCTAATTACTATGTCGTTGACCATGAGAGGAATTCGCTGTACGCGTTAGTCGGTGGGGGCAGGTCACAGAAAATGGAACTGCCAGATAAACCAAAAGGCCATGACGGCATACCAACAGCTGTAACTTTTGAGGTCAATACAGGGAACATCATTGTGTTTTAAAGGTGACATGTGTTAAAATATAATGTGTTTCATATATTATACAGCATTCATATACAGTTATTTAAGTAATATTTCGATTTGATTTACAGTATTAAATTGGTTTTGAAATGAAATAAACATCAAACAACAGTAAAGAATAAGGGAAAACCGATGACAAACAACGGCAGAGTCTGCACAGCAGTATATTTCAACAACAACTTATGAAATGCAAGTGTTAACATGTTAATGTTACGACGCTATGGCAACATTGTTATAGACGCTGATAATGTAATATTTGATAAGTATGGTGTCATTAGGATATAAAAAATGAAGTAATCACTAGCCAAAGTCAACAGATGTACAGAGGATATCGTTTTATTTTCAACATGAATATTTATGGCAAGTAACAAAAGATTGAGAAAAAAAGAAAACAACATGTTCTTTCACAAAGAAAATATAAATTACATTGAGAGTAAAGAAAATATTTAATTTTCGAAAACGGAAATAGGACATCACGCAATAAAACTGTCGACCTACGTCAGTCAATGTCGTACGAGGAGTTCGAGTCGGCGAACGAGTGTAATAGCTGTATCACTCGGACTATCTCCTCCATAACGAAACCCAAATGAACAATTCTAGAGATATATGATAACTTATCATATTGAACTTAGCAGTGCATAACAGAAAAAAATTAACGAGCTAACCATGAAGTCGATTATTTTTCATGCTAAAATTTCCTGGTTATTTTTCTCAAACGATAATAATTTGTCTTTGTTTTCATACTAAATCTGGCTCTTTTTGCATACCACTATGAAAAAAATAAATCGGAGAATGTCTCGTAACTCCGACGTTATCATGACGTCACAATAGCGAATTGATTCGGACAAATCACTAGAATGATACATTTAACAATTAAAGGATTGTTATATTGCATACATTGAAGATATAAATGCAATCTGGGTGGCAGATTAATAGAATAGCGCCCGTTAGCAGTGAATATCTCAATTTTCCGCTTCAACCATTTAACCTGAACAGCCAAGGTCAATGTGATGAAAAATAATCCATATAAAATTATGAAAACACAACAAAATCTCAGTGTTTTTCAATAGCTTTAAAGTCTCCTGTTACTGATACATGAATTTCAAAGATTCGTTTATAACCAGCCTGGTTCATTCAACTACAATGTTAATTTTCCTGCGCGGACAAACTTGGTGTCAGTAAATAGGTTTTCCATTGATGTATATGTATTACTACTCTACAGTCTACGCTGCATTTACTGTCTCAATGCAGATCATGATTATCATTAGAGTAATGAGAGTCTTTGTGGCAAGATGTAATTATTTAAACATATTTGATTTTATTAAATAGATTATGAAATTAACAATAAGCATTGATGTCATATTTTTTTTTATTTCACCGGGTTATAAGAAAAACAAACAAAACTTTTGTGAGCGTTTTTGCAAACTTTTTTTCATACCGTGATCAGTGACATCGATGCTAAATGATATTTGACTGTTTTTTTAATCAGGCTATATACTAAGTATGTAATATATTATAAGACTCTTTCATACGTGGATATGAAGGATAGGGATATTCTACTTGAGTGTCACAAAATGTTGTAAAACACGAGGCTTGCCGCAAATTGGAATTATCTTCCAAATCAATTTCGTGAAAATGTGAGTTCAATTGTTCCCAAAAATTAACTAGACACTTGCATTCTATAAAAAAAAATGAAAATTATCATCAACTTTATTACAATGATTACATATATCTGCTTCCTCTATACGCCATCGCTTTAGATTTTTTTCTGTGAGGAATTAAATTGTGTATCAATTTCCATTTGAACATTTTTAATTTATTATCTTTCAAAACTTTAAAAATAAAAGAAAAGGTGTCTTCTAGTTCTGTTTGTTCAGATTGGAATTTAGGTTCCCAAATATTACGTACTAGAGGTTCTACTCCTTTATATTCTATAAATTTGTTGTAAATTGATTTATTGGTTTGAATGATAATACTAATGGTCACTTCTTCATTCCTGTAAACTAAGTTGTTCATTTTATCTTTCCATTTTCTTGGTATAGATGACATTATTTGACATTTCAGCAATCCAATTTTGCCTGTTTTGAAGTTTTGTCAGAATGTGCATGTTGTTTATTTTACCCGTATCATTACACCGGTAATAATAATACCTGATATTGTTATAATCCCACTATCTATCCAATGAGGATAAATTAAAGATTTACCTCCCATTTTTATGTTACAATTTCCCCACAAAATTTCTTTATGTACATCCCCGTCAGATACTTCTTCACCATTTCCTTTTCCTGTAATTTTATCCATGATTCTAAAATACTCTTTTAAAAAACAGGTAATGTGTCAGAATCATTAAAATGTTTAACATTCCTTACCCTCATTTTGAATATTAAAGCGTCTTTCCCAAAAATATTGTAATAAAATCTAGGTACTACACCCCAGTTTGAACTTGAATGTTTTTCATTGAATTATCTATAAACCCATCAAATTCTCAACATATCAACATGAGATTCTACATCTCTTATTTTCAACCCTCCCTCAGAGTAATCTCTAATCATTACCGCACGTTTTACTCTGTCATTTTTATCATCCCAAATAAATTTGAAAATCAGTTGTTCTAATTATTTTATTATTTCCGTACTAATATATTGCACTGACGCATAAAACGTTATTTTAGGAATGACGAGCGAATTGACAATTATAATCTTTCCTAAAATATACAGTTTACGTTTTTTCCAGTGTTTGATCACATTATCTATCGCATTGATCATTTTATCCCAGTTTTCCTGATTGCAATTGTTTTATTTACCCCAAAAATTTCTTGACATTTTTATTCCTACCATTATCTTTTCTGTTTTGTTCCTACCTAGCCATATTCCTTCCGATTTTTCTTTATTAATCGTATGCCAGAAAATTTACCAAATAGCTCAATCTCTTTTATTGCTTTTTTAATATCATTTAAAAGTTGTATCATCTGCTAGTTGTGTAATCTTCACCTCTGATTTTCACACCACTGATATCATTATTTTCCCTTTATTTTTATCGCCATAATCTCAACTGAGATAACAAAGATCAAACAACTCAATAGCCAGCCGTGGCTTATTCCTCTCGTTACCTCATACGGACTAGAATTCCAATTGTTATTTAATACACAACCATAAATGTTATTATAAAGTGTTTTATCCATGAAATGAAAGATTCCCAAAAACCGAATTTTCCTAAACACTCTATCATGAATGGTAATTCTATCGTATCAAATGCTTTTTTGAAGTCCAAAAATAAAAAAGTAATATCAATTTGAAAATTGTCAGAGTAGTCAATAATGTCCTCTATTTGTCTTATGTTGAATCCTATCAACCTATTTTTGATATAACCATTTAGATCTGTATGTACAATGTCCGGCATAACTTGTTTTAAACGGTGCACTAAGGCATGTGCTGCAACTTTGTAATCATTATTTAATAATGTTATTGGTCGGCAATTTTGAAGATTATTTTCGTCACCCTTTTTGTGCTTTGAAGATATAAGACCAATTTTTTTGTGTTTCGGACAGTTCTCCTATCGCATATCCCTCATTGAGAGACTCTAATATGAATTTAAGGCAAAGCCTCAGAGAGCGCAGCTACGTGTAAAAATGTGAATATATTTAGGATAATAACCTCAGAACGAGATTAAAACTGTTCAAACTTGTAGTCCGATCATTGATTTTTATTAAATGCTATTTTCAACACTATTGATGGATCCTATGTGTATTGATAGTCGTCATATACACTAGTCTACAGGTCAGAAAGAAATATTCCACTGGAATCTCTCAAAGGCGGAAAACTTGGCAAAATGCCATGTATCAAAAATACGCGGGAATACGTGCCGTCATCTTTGGCACCAAGCTTCCTGACGTCATGGCTGACGGAGCGCTTGAGAACACACCGACAGTATACCATTTTGATCACTACATTTATTGTGTCGTTCTTGTCTTTGTGTAGTTATCTAAAACTACTTACAGTAATTTCAAAGTGTATCCTGATAGCACGTTTTTTTTCTATAGAGAAAATTTAAAATCTCGTCGTGCTGATAACGACAATTAAAACATGTCTGCCTACATGGAGGCGCGAGACTTTTCCCGGACACGATTTTAAAGTCCAAGGGGTACTGGAATGCATTGGAATCTATATGATCACACACGTGTTATGGTTGGTAGAGCCTTAGGCCGCGCAGAGAGCTGCGCTCTTACCACAGTGTCAATTATCAATCTGGTTATTGCAACAATTACAAACTGTTTTGTTTATCAGGCGATCAAAATGTTTGAATGATTTCAGTCACTACCATCATGTATTTAAAATTATTTTCATCTATTACAAAGTTCTATTTGATTTTATTTTTTCTCTCTTTCTCGTTTTTTACAGTGTAAGAGTAAAGCCAAACTTCAATTTTTTGTGTAATAAGATATATATAGATGGGGTTGTCCCCTTTTGCTTACCATAGTAGATAAAACCTGAAGAGAAACAAAAGAAAATTTATTTCATTTCTCTATATGTCATCATTTACCACACAAAGAATTGATTGGGGATGAAAGGTACTAACAACTAATGTTTTAAAACTCTTATAATTTAAAACGGGGGACCAAAAATACTTAACATGTGGACACTTTTTATTCTTCAATGGTAAATTGTAATAACTTAATGTTGTAGTCTATTACTATTATCTGTTATACACAGATTCACAAATGCTTTAATATTGTACAAAGTGTCTTATCGTGATGCTATATTTGTGTTTTAAATCTTCGTAACTCTAAAGAGTACCATTATCTTAAAATATATCACCGACATGTACAACATATAGAGAAAACAAGTCATTAAAGAAAACAATACTTTTTATCAACTTGAAATTTTTTATATACCAAATGAGTGACGCAGATTCCTCGTTTTTTTATTTTTATCTTTGTTTTTTCTAATATATCTCTACAAAACGTGTTTCGTGTCTTGATATGTTATATGAATATAAAGCCATGATCTGCTACTTGTTTTGGTTTTGTCTCTAAACACATAGTCATTGATTGTCATGAACTTTTTAGGTAACTATAAGTTTTAACCAAATAACAATAGTCTTACACTATTGTTGATAGCTTTTTATATATAAATTGGTGAGGACAGTTATTCTTCATATGGGTGTTAGAATTCATTTCGACTTGCTATCAATCATAGATATATAGCTGTAGTTAGGCTTAAGGTATGCATGTCCTGCTGATCTACCGAAAAGTCAATTCAAAGCGTTCTAGCGTCCTAGCGTCAATCTAGGATGATAAACACCAGCACTAACTTAGATCAAGGTAACATTTGTTTTCTCTGTATTTACTTGTAGTTCTGATAACGTTGCATATGTTTCAAACATATCTGTCCCTTCCAGAAATGAAGCATTTGAACGATTTGAAATCAAATATGTGTCATCAGGAAACTGCGAGCATATGTGCATTTTGTGATATTTATCACCTTTATTTTTATTTTTCAAATTATTTCTAACTATGATATATGGTATTTCAGCAACACTTTTACAACTGATAAGACGAGACCGGTTAAAAGCCATGCAATGATGACCGAAAATAACAATAACAACAAATATTTGATGTGTAGTCAACCATCTGTAATTAACATGTCATGATTGAAGAGCGACCATCATTCAAATATCAAAACCTTTTCTTCTAATTATGATTAAACCAAGATTACATTCAAACCTGTGTATAAAGATCACCCAATGGACAGAAGAAAATGATACTTGTAGCCAAATGGTATGTGTGCACAGGTTGAATTGTATTGAAATTAGTGAAAAGTGATTTTATTAAGCAAATGGTCATTATACAGAAGTGGTTGCTAAGACAGTTTTCCATGTAATATTTTAATTTTTATTATTATAAAGGTCAAAGAAATGTCTTCTGCATTCAACCTTGAAGGTGTTAAGAGACTCTTGCAGGAAGGTTATTCCAATGTGCTAGACCATAATATTTAAAAGAATTTCTGAACATGGCTGTTTTATGCCGTAGTAAAACAAATGTTCCCATTGTGAATATCTACTTTGAATGGGATGTACATTACTGAGTAAGATGTTACAATTTAGGTAGGCAGGACATAGATTATTCATAATTTTGTACATCATACACATTCGTTGTATTCATCCCTGTGGGTGAAAGGCAGCCATTTCAATTTGCCAAACAGTAGTTGACATGGAATAATTCTATAATGTCCTTTTTTGGATTCGTTCAGGGTTTTTTTAAACATATTTCTGTGAACCGTGTCCCCAAATGTTGGAACAATAATCAATATATGGTAAAATAAAACAATTATGGTAAGTGATTCTAGCCGACATTGGTAGGAATTTTTTAATTCTGAACAGTTGATAAAGTTTAAAATCTTGCACTTGTATAGCCCAAGATAGATGGTCACAGATAATCACACCTAAAAGCTGTTCTTTCTTGACATTTTGTAACTGAAAATTTCCATCTGTTATACTTAGTTCCTCTGTAAGTCTGTGTTTCCTCTGTTTACTACCAATAAACATTGCCTTGCTTTTTTCAGTGTTTATTGCAATTTTATTATTGTTTCAACAGTTTTTAACACTATTAAAATCATTTTGTAGACATGTTTCAGTGTTTTTTCTGCTTTTTGCATAGAAGTATCGTCTGCATACATAAAATATACTATTGACATAGCGGCAAATGTCGCATGAAATGTTACATGTTTTGAAAGAACCGCCAGTCAACGCCATGTTTAAAACTTTCGGGTAATATCGGAAAACCGAGTTGCAACACGTGACCGACATCGGCGGTACCCGTATAGAACGGAACCTCCCGAGCCGTGTCACATGGTCATTATCGGCAATACCCGAACAGATCGGAATAGATCGGACATGTTCGGATACTGCCGAGCTATTTTGAACGTGTACACGTTAAAAATCAATATTTTAATTTACTTGTTTAATAACTTATAGAGGCCGAGAAAAAATACGTAGAACACTTTAAAAACTTTTTCTGTGCCAAAAATACAAACAATCAAAGACCGTACAATTTTAAGGTATGCAATTTCAATTTTGCTTTATAAAATAGAGTTAGAAAGTTAGCTACAGCATCATTCCTAGTCTGTAAAACTCTGAATATTACTCAATTGATTGATTGATATACTTGGCACAACACCAGTTGTCAGCTTAATAAGCAAAAGGTTCATACAAACTATATCTTTATAGAAGAAATGATAAAAAAACCCACCAACAACTGCAAGCAAAAATTCTCTGCAAGTGGTAGTAAAACAATTACAACCGCCAGACCAACAACCGGTCTCCTTTTTCAGACTTTTTCGGGGAAACACTCGACAACCCTGTAATTCCATCAAAATATATACGTTGGATATATCTCCCATTTCGATCGACAGGTTTCATTACTGTCTGGAGGTTTCAAGGCATCTACTATGCTTTATCACAAATGATCAAGACGTGTAAATCTGCAAGGAGAGTTCTAAAGGAGAATCACTAACTAGGCCAAGCCTTTTTATGTCTTTTTTATGTCTTTGGGCCGCGGTGGCCGAGTGGTTAAGATGTCCCGACATATTACCACAAGCCCTCCACCTCTGGGATGCGGGTTCGAATCCCATGTGGGGCAGTTGCCAGATACTGACCGCTGACCGGTGGCTTTCCTCCACCAACAAACCTGGCACGTCCTTATATGACCCTGGCTGTTAATAGGACGTAAAACTAAACAAACCAAATTTTATGTCTTAAGTCAGCAAGTATAGGACACGTCGTGCCACTGATGTAAAGACCCAATATACTTATATGCCATTATCTGCCAGAACTTATTTTACAATTAAAATCATCCTCTTTTATTTATTTTGTGATGTCAATTTAGATGGTAAGGATTAGGAAACTTTTGATGAAAATCAAAATTAATGTAAAATATGTGGAGGATGACATAATTATTCGTTGTGTTAACAAAGTATTAAAGAGTTATGGATGGCGTATGATGCTAGTCAGTATCTAGAGTTGTATATGTATCTGTAATTTGCAGGTGTCTGGTCTCAATGCGTTTGTGAGGATACGATGCGGCTACTGAGTGGATAAGACAGCCAATTCGACACATGATATTTGGTTCCACGGACTGATGAGAGACTCGCCTGACCGCCTACAAATGGAATGCTCATAAGTGTGCTGGTAGGGGTCGGAGTCGCCTTTAGGACGCTAATATTTTCAGCTGTGGCTTCAGCATCTAATGTCTAGTGTCTGGGTGACACATAAGAGCCAGATAGAGAGAGTGATCGCGGGTCCCGAACGGGACCGCGGGAACAACTGAACAACTGTTTACGTCTGGGTGACGTCATCGTGGTCATGGCCATCACATGAGACACCCCGATTATCATAGAGGATAGTGATCGTGTGCAGAGACAGTATATGAACATCTGCAACCGTTTCTGTATATATTTAGGCTTAGTGAGCGAGACTGAATGAATCTGTGTGAACAAGATGGATCGATTTGTATATCAATGTAAAATATCTATGTAAATAAATTGTTAATATTGTAGTTGATTGATTGGTTTGTGCATCATCATCGCCGTTCTCCCACCCTACACTCATCATTTGAACAGTAATTGATTGTTACTCATGTAAATATATGTCTAATGAACACAAAAAAAAATATGAAATATTTTGTTGATTTTGGTAATAAACGGATACTAAATATAACCTATTTACGGAGAAAATGATATTTTTCTTTGCCACGGTTTATTTTTCTGAAACTGGAAGCCCAAACATATCAAGTCTTCTTTGAATCGAGTTCCTAAGTTATACAATTAAATCATACATTTGGTCATTTGTAGTATGAAAATCAATCAGTGACTTTCGGAAATGAAATGAGTTTGCAATGTTCAATAGAGACGAAAAAGTATCCATGAAAGGAGACCGAATTATGCTCGTGTATGACAATATGTAATGTAATATCACTGAAGCGTGTCAATTACCTTCACTTAGTTTATGTGTTATTACTTTCACCAAAGAAGTGAACTTTGGATAAGTTGTAATGCTTCAATACCCCTATAACTAACAATGTTTGGCGAATCCCTGTTGATTCTTTGCCAAACGGCAATCAGTTGAAGAAAGAAGAATAAATTGCCAATCATTCCCTATTTGAAACTGCTTTTATAAACTGATTTTTTTTAAAATTTCATTTAAACACCATAATTTGAAGCATATTAAAAACCTTAACATTTAGAATAATTTAATTATTTTATTTGCTCTCCAAGCATAAGACCATCTACAGCCTGCGATGAACATCCTATACATGTGTATCTTATACAATTTCATTCCTGCAGCATTGTTTTAAAACAAACCTAATGCTTCGCGTTTCTTTACACATAAAGACCTGAAAATATTCGTACGTCATTAATTATATATGGAATAAATATCTAAAGTTTTGTTTAGATCACAAGTACGTTTTATGAGTAATTACCTCCCTTTACAGACGACACCACGTGATACCGATTGGCATGTCTGTGGAAGAGCCATTGAAGAATATATTTTTTAAAGTATCTAAACAAGAAACAAGAACTGAGATTGGCATTGTTTAAACAAAGGATGTATTACATGTATAACAATGTCACCTAACCTTTTCAATAGTTTTATTTAAAAGAATTTAATTTGATACCGTCTCAAACAAAAACTGAAGTACCCTTTGAACTAGAATTATCTGATCATATCTCGACAAATATATCTTAAAATCCATGTCAGGTTGACAACGAAATTCAAAACATATTAGCTGAAGAAAAAGATACATTATTTAATCAGAACATTTATTTAATGAAGCCACATTTCTAATAAATCATTTCATTTCGTGTGTTGAAGCGTAGGCCTACACACACAACTAAGTTGTCCGTTGAATTTGATCCTCGTGTAATATTCATGCAAGTTTTAGACAAAATGTTTAGAAATCTATATTCGCCTTTTATTTACTAAACGCCAGGCCATACATGTGCATATACGCATGTTTTACATATTTTTGGGTCATATTGTGTTATACCTACCAATGCCCGGTCCCAGAGACTAACCCTTATGAGACAGATACCGGTGACAAGCAATACCGCACGAAAATATTTAACACAGAGACATATAGTGATATTATCAATAACGAGATATACCAATCTGGGAAATTCTGAGGTTTGTCAGAGATAAGTAGGATATTTTCGCTTAAGGTTACTTTAGGAGCAGTCGCATTTTATATGCAAACCATTTCATGACTCAAAGGTTGAGATGGTAATTTGAATCGCTTACATGAGGACAAACTTTTGTTTTGGAAAGGATTATACAGTTTTCTAAAAATATATTCTATATGGTAACGAAAAACGTAGTTCTGAAAGTGGAGTGGAAGCATTTAGCACTTTATATATAAAACAATTCTATATAGATATATACAGATTGGTGTAAAATGAAGCTGTAATAAGTCACATTTGTATCTAAAGACAAATAAATAGAGACATTATTTACAAAGAATACATTTATAACGATTACGGTATAGTTCCTTCAAGTCTATGTTGTATACATTCAAAAAACATTTGCAAAAATTGTAAGATAAGACGAAATATATTCAAAAGACAAAAATGAAACTTATTCATAACTGTTACTAAATGGTATTTGATGATAATAAAGTTTAAATACTATATTATCTTCTTAAATATATATAAACATATACGACTTTGTTTTTATTAAGATACGATATATAGATCATCCATGAAAAGTGATTGTTTGGTTACTCCTTTCATTTTGAAATGAAAATGTTTTATGGTATATAAATGTACTTTTAAATACATGTATACGGATGCATATTACTGGTATTACTAGAGAGACACATGTCAAGCTTATGTCAAGGCAGGCTATAATTAAGTTCACATCATAATTGCACAATCTTTTATTAAAGTTACATGGGACAATAGCATGTACCACGCATTGCGTAGTTCTATATAGTGCCCAAATAATCAGTGTCTGCATATGTGACCTGTGCATACTCAACCGGTCATGCGCTAAAACCTGACTATACAGTGCTCGTCAATCACAATTTAACAGACAAAGCACAATGACTGATACAATATACCTAAATCAATGTGAGGATTGCATTACTTCTGTTCAGCGAACGGTTAGGCCAATCTGATACTAGAACAATAAATATTGGAATGAATTGATTATAATTACATTTAAGTTAGTATTAATATTAGTCAGATGGTCGTTAAGGTCTATTGGGCATCTTGTTATTCCTATTGATGGTATGCGCTATGATAATTTTGGTAATGTATGTAACACAATAAAATATCTCATAAAATCCAATATACGTTGCCCATATTTATCACAAAACCATGCATGTTTCACAATAGAAATCCCATGTGATAAATTCCATACCATTTGGTTATCATTTATGTTTACACTCTCCTGTGTGAAAACACCTACGGCGCCTCTGATTGGTCAACTTTAATGTCTTTTGAATCCGATTGGCTCTCAACCTCGGACTACATTTTATAGCGCATTTTCTTTTAATGTCATTTGATTTACTGTATAACAGGAAGTTGCTTATTCATAATATTAAACAATAGAATATTTGCTTTCATATTTAGGCACCATATTTTATGGCGGGAAGATAACACTACACATTTTATGGTGGTAGGCTTCCCTGAATGAAGACGAAAAAAGGTTACCATGATATAAATATAAAGTTATTGGATGAATAAATTCTCCCACGCATGACTGCATTTTTAATTTTTTAAAAGACACTCGCTAATTAGAAAATGAAATAAATCGAATTTGATAAACATGATAAACAGCAGTCACGCGTTGGGGAACCACTATTTATATCTTATCTCATTATATTGTAACATTTTAATAATATGAATGCATTTAAAAATGATGCAGATATTTTCTTTTATGTCATAACTTGGTTTGATATAAATTGCCTTATCTACGATCATGATCATTTCAAGCAAAACATCTAAAAGTATATTTGGTAGAGTACATAAGACAAAATAACCAACAACAATAGATTGATAGGTAGGAGACGTGGTTAGTAGTAAGAGTATATGCTGGTGCTGTATTACGTACCGTAGTCTGTTAGCTTGGGAGATGACACCCGAGATAGGCTAGGACCGCCCCTGGCTTGATGTTCAGGGGGAGGCCATCATGATAATACATCAATGCATAAGGCTTCGGGTAGATCGGGATTAGAGTGGATCTACTTTTAGGCCGTACGCACCTTTTCAATAAATGCATAAAGGGAGTACGTGTTAAAAAGTGAGTATACGGAGGTCTCATGAGGTAATGGAGATACTCCAGAATGAAGGAGACACAGCAACATCCCCTGGGCGGGGGTTTGAAGTGTCAGCGGGAGTCCGGTAAAATTCGGGGAAAGGTTAAGAACGGAAGCAATGACAATGTAACCTGTATACAAAATGTGAAGTATGTAATAAACTATTTAATGTAATTACCATATATATGTATATATCAAAACATGAACGTCGTTTGGCTAGTGCTGTTTGATGTTCGATCCCCTGGGCGGGGGTTTGAAGTGTCAGCGGGAGTCCGGTAAAATTCGGGGAAAGGTTAAGAACGGAAGCAATGACAATGTAACCTGTATACAAAATGTGAAGTATGTAATAGTGCTGTTTGATGTTCGATAATAGACTGCAGACTCTTTGCATGGACCTCCTCTGATCAATTTTACAGTGCTATTAATAACATTAACCTTTTTTGGGGCCGTGGTTGCCGAGTGGTAAAGATGTCCCGATATTATTTATAACCACAATCTTCTGGGATGCGAGTTCGAATACCATGTGGGGCGGTTGCTAGGTACAGACAGATGGTCGGTAGATTTTCTCAGGGTACTCTGGCTTTTCTATATCAACAAACCTGCGACGTCCTTATATTGCCCTGGCTGCTCTTAGGACGTTAATCTAATAAATCACAGAGTACATTAACATTTTATAAGCTAATGAAAATGATTAACATATATCTTACTTTTGTATATGGTGTGATATACTTTCAAATTGGCAGCCATGGCATCACGAAGAAAAAGGACTATACGAAACTTCAACACATCACAGAATGTGGGATATGTGGCTTGGAACTTTGTGATCCTCGACGAATAAAGTGTGGCCATATCTTCTGCCTTAAATGTATGGGAAAACATATGAGCAACACGCCATTTTGTTTGACCTGCAAGCGACCAATGAATCCATAAAAAGGTCGAAAACTATCCCGTTGCCGAGGAAATAGTACATCTGCAGTCTCTACAGAAGGTTGCAAGTTATGGCCATATAGCTGATGAGGAAGATAAAACGGACGATGATGACAACGACGAAGACGAGGTTCAATATGACGTGGTTGATGATCGTAATGATCAACTTCCAAAGCAAGAATCCAATGATGAGGTATGTGATATACACGGATATAAACTGGTGTCCGTTTGCTTGACTTGCGATGATGAATTAATTTGTTCAAAATGCAATATCCATTCTTCACATGAGAAGACAGGAATTCTTGAACACACCAAACAACTAGAACGTCTTCTTGGTGAGCAAACCGATAAACTGTACAAACGAGCAAAAATTGATGAAGAGGCCGAGGGGAAGCTACAGGATATGATAGAAAAGGAAATCGAACAAAAGGAATCAATAAAAGATGAAATAGAGGAAGTCACTGAAGATCTGTTTGCTCAAATTCACATGAAGAAAGAAGAACTGCTCCAACCTGTCGAGACAAAAGCAGATGAAAATGTAAAAGTTGTGATTGAAAGACAGGAGCATATCAAAGACAGGTTATCTGAGTTTAGGCACATCAGACAAAAACTGGAAAAACTTTCTAATGATGGTACAACAGATTTCTGCAAAAAGGCAAAGCGGTTAGTGAAGCAAACTAATATTGCTTTGCAACAAGAAAACATACCCTTGCCAACATACCAACACGTTTCCTTCATTAAAAACAATAACATGATGGAAGAAGAATATAATATGTTTGAGGATTCCACTGATTTCAGCGGATTCAGGCAGCCATCACCTCCGATTACACCCCCTCCCCTACCTAAACCAAAAATAAACAAAGGGTCAGAAGACAAAAATAAAGATGGTGTGAGTCCATATATAAACGAAGACGAAGACCCCTCAAGGCTACCGCCACGGCGCCCTTTGTTCCGAAACGATTTGCCGGACGCAACTGAAGATCCATATGCTTCCTTTAATTCTGCCTATTATGACATAAGTTTTCAAAAAGGAAAATAATCACAGATTCTATCCGCAGGACTAAAACCAGTGCCCTCGCCACAACAAGGTACAGTAACAAAAGCGCCTACTCTTTCAGCCGCACAGACTACTTCATCGGAATCAAAGGCAACAGTACAATCGCTACCTGCATCAAGAGCACGACCACCACTGCCACCACCAGTTGAAATGGCGGCGGCAGCAGCAGCAGCGATGACACTACCATCACCACCTCCACCCCCACCACAACCATCATCATCATCATCATCACCACCACCAACACCATCATCATCATTACAACCACCACCATCATCACCACCATGACCAACACCACCACCATCACCATCACCACCATCATCATCATTACCACCATCACCACCACCACCACCACCACCATCACCACCACCACCACCATCACCATCACCACCACCACCACCATCACCATCACCACCACCACCATCATCACCACCACCACCACCACCACCACCACCACCACCACCACCACCACCACCACCACCACCACCACCACCACCACCACCACCACCACCACCACCACCACCACCACCACCACCACCACCACCACCACCACCATCACCACCACCATCACCACCATCACCACCACCACCATCACCATCACCATCACCATCACCACCACCACCAACAACAACACCACCACCATCTCCACCACCACCACCACCACCACCACCACCACCACCACCACCACCACCATCACCATCTCCACCACCACCAACAACACCACCACCATCACCACCACCACCATCATCATCACCACCATCATCATCACCACCCCCACCACCACCACCATCACCATCACCACCACCACCAACAACACCACCACCATCACCACCACCACCAACAACACCACCACCATCACCACCCCCACCACCACCACCATCATCATCATTACCAGCACCACCGCCATTATCTCCATTTGCAGGATCCTTTAGAAAATCCGTCTCGATTGCGACCGGCAATCGCTCGACTCCACAGAAGCTTATTCATCGCGTGTTTCTTCCGTTCCGGCCCTCTGGTTTCACAGTTGTCCATGGATATCTAGGTATCTACTATGCCTTTGTCACGGATTACAACGACGTAAAACACTTCAGGCAAAATGGGGCGTTGACAGGGTAATCTCTGATTTGACCAAGCCGTTTGACATTGCATGTCAACAACTTTGGAAAATGTTGACACCAATATACATTACGGACGAAGGTAAGATATCCGATTAGACACATTGCAACGTTGTTTAATTGCGCGATAAATACACAAAATATAACGCATAGAGTGACTTTATGCGGTAGAATTGTATATGCGTTAATATCCACCTATCTAAAAGTTAACCATATAAGATGGAATATTAACAACAAAATGTTTAGGTTAAAGATTTCTGTAATCTACAGCTCTATAGAAACATATTCCTTTATTTTAATTCATATCAACATCATAAACGTTCCAAATTACAATTGAAACATGTACATGTTCTTATTACAGGAAAAGGAACCCGGGACGGCAGTATCAAAGTCCGGAAACCTCGAGGAATCTCCGTATCACGAGTTGGACTGGTATACGTATGTGATGAGGCAAACATTCTGGTGTTGTGTCCGGATACAGGCAAAAAGAAAAAGGTCATCTCTAAAATTGGGAAAGACCCTCTTTTTGTACTGCCTTTGTACGTTATGGTGAGCGCCACTGGGAAGATTCTGGTCTCCGATGTTGGTACCAGACAACTCAAGATCCACCATGAAACCTGGAAGTACACAGATAAATTCCAACCTGTCGATGACGATGAGGAAGCGCTCTACATCAATTTCTGCCCAGGGATGTGCTCAGAGGATTCCTCGTCTAATTACTATGTCGTTGACCGGGAGAGGAATGCGCTGTACATGTTAGACAGTGGGAATAGGTCACAGAAAATGAAACTACCGGATACACCTAAAGGTCACGACGGAATACCAACAGCTGTTGCTTTTGGCGCAGATACAGGGAACATCATTGTGTTTTAAAGGTGACATGTGTACAAATATAATGTGTATAAAATGACCCTGATATCAGTCATAATCCTTTCATCACAGAAATGATGCAGAAGACACATGCAACGATCAGCTGCAAATAGCGAAAGACCTCTGTCAATATATAATAGTGTATTGTATAAATACAGTTAAATACGTTATATTTGCGTAGTATCAGTAGTTATTAAAGGGTAAGGAGAGACAACTGACAGATATTAATAGTTATGTAAAGGGTAAGGGGAGACAACTGACAGACAACAACAGTAGCTATGCAATTGGTTTGTTAATTTTTACGTCCTATTAACAGCCAGGGTCATGTAAGGACGTGCCAGGTTTGTTGGTGGAGGAAAGCCGGAGTACCCGGAGAAAAACCACCGACCAGCAGTCAGTACCTGGCAACTGCCCCACATGGGATTCGAACCCGTATCCCAGAGGTGGAGGGCTTGTGGTAATATGCCGGGACATCTTAACCACTCGGCCACCGCGGCCCCAGTAGCTATGCAAAGGGTAAGGGGAGTCAAGTGACAGACAACAACAGAAGTTATGTAAAGGGTAAGGGGGAGACAACTGACAGACAACAACAGTAGTTATGTAAAGGGTAAGGGGAGACAACTGACAGACAAGAGCAGTAGCTATGTAAAGGGTAATAGGATACAACTGACAGACAACAGCAGTAGTTATAGAAAGGGTAAGGGGAGACAACTGACAGACAACAACAATGGTAGAAATATAAAGGGTAAGGGGAGACAACTGACAGAAAACAACATTAGTTATGTAAAGGGTGAGGGGAGACAACTATCAGACAACAACAGTAGTTGTGTAAAGGGTAAGAGGATACAACTGACAGACAACAACTTTAGTTATGTAAAGGGTAAGGGGAGACAACTATCAGATAACAACAGTAGTTGTGTAAAGGGTCAGAGGATACAACTGACAGACAACAACAGTAGTTATAGAAAGGGTAAGGGGAGACAACTGATAGACAACGACAGTAGTTATGTAAAGTGTAAGGGGAGACAACTGACATACAACAACAGTAGTTATGTAAAGGGTAAGGGGAGACAACTGACAGACATTAGTAGTTATGTTAAGGGTAAGGGGAGACAACTGATAGACAACAACAATGGTAGAAATATAAAGGTTAAGGGACTTTCGGCTTACAATCAGTCTCCATCCTAATTTGGGTTTGTCTCGGCGAAGCAGTGGTGACGAACAAGTGGTTGAGTGTTGGTGTAGCTGTATTTGTCGGTCTATCTCCTCCATAACAAAACTCAAATGAACAAAGGACACTACAAAAAAAAAAAAAAAGCTTGCTATCCACGAAATCGATTACTTTTATATGCGAATATCTTCCTGGTGTTAATTAAAACGACAATGAATTTTGTCTGTTTTAAAATATAACGATCAGGCTATAAGTGCATATTATATGATTAATTCATGTCTTAATATTTCTCGTGGCCAGTATTTAAAGTGACTCTTTTTTAACTATGCAGCATAAGGAACAGTTTGTTGTTACTTTGACTGAGAATTCACTACAACCTCTTTTAGCTAAAACATTTTTTTTTCTTTTTATGAAAAAACCTCTTTTAGCTACAAACTATTATTTTTAGAGTTTAAGTCAATTAAAGTGTATTTATTATGTTCTTCTATAAATATGTTTTTTATTCAGTGTTGGGGTTGTGACGAATTGTTAGTAGCTTCCAAACCAAATTTGAACTTTCTCCACCAATGGTTGGATACTTATCGAGTTGTTAATATCAAACACGTAAATATGATTCTTAGTATTTTACTTTAAATTCATCGGTATTGTTTTCCGTATGATGCATACATACCTATTATCATACGTAATTATATTTATTCTGTCATGAGTAGAATGATGGGGGTTCTCTAACCTGTCGGTAGCGGAGCGTCTAATCACTGCTGCACTTTGCCCACCACTGTACTTGCTGTTCAGAACTGTGTGTCAATTGTGTTTCATAAGCTAAATATGGCTGGACATGTTTTTCTTATAGGTGTTGATAATGATTAGGTAAATATATTGTATTGTAAGATGTATGTGAATCATCGAATATATTTCATTATAATATTTATTTCGTATACATGTTTTCGTTGAAAGTTACGTTTTCATGTATGCATGGTCTATGTTTTGTTCTGGATCAGTCGGTTGTCGGCGACCAGGTAACTGACATGGTGGATTACTCCGACTAGTGTTCGGAGGATTCCGTGTTTAAATCCCGGTAATGATGTGCTTCTGTTCTCAAACCGCCTACCTGTGCTTTCACATGTATTTGTTTGGGCGCTAATGTAGTAAAAAAGGGGAAAATACTATTCCCGATAAGAGTCCCGACCAGAAATCGAGCCATTTCTTGTTACAAAACTTAAAGATGCTCCACCACCGACAGAGCATAAATGGTATTAATCACTTGAACAATAATTGGTGTTTAATCGTGTATATATATATGTCTATTTAACACAAAAAATAATATAAAATAATTTATTTTGCCTTTGGTGCATGCGCAATCAGAACTTCATTCCATATAGGATATAGTGCCACGGAATTTTTTCGGTAAGTAATTAATTATTTTTTTTGTTACTTTAAGTTGACGTAAAATTAGAAGCTCAAATTTTTCAATGGTGGTAGTGGTGTGAAGTAAGTAACTTTTGTAACTGAAGAAAAATACTAAATCGTCTGCTCCTGTTTTTGATAGTGACAAAAATATCATTTGTCAGCGGTGGAGCATCTTTAGGCCGGAAATCCCAACAGAAAATCACCGGACTATGACAAGTACCTTTATTCACCTTCATGCTCACATAGAAGATGATATAAAACATGGAAAAATCAATATAACTTCGAGCGTGATTTATTTCTCTTTATTTATATGTGATTCCACAACAAAAAACGTACTATTACGTCATCAAGTTATGAAAGTGCTTTTGGTAAAATACACGGCTTCGTTCAACAGACCTATGTAAGATTCTATTATCCCATAATACGGCCCGGTTTTTTTTATAGTCTCCTTTCAACCCGTTTTAGTGTTTATTAATCACAGGGTCTACAAATCACTTCTGATATTCTAGTAGAATCCACAGCGCTTTTAGAAACTAACATTTTCAAGACTGTGTCTCGAATATAGAATCCCGACTTACATGATGAAAGGCAAATTGTTTTATTACCACGCCAATCGGTCTAATGCGTTATCTTTGTTCTACTGGTCTTGCTACACATGTGGTTTTTATACAGAGATGATGGCGCAGACAGCTTTCACTGCAGTATTGCTAATAGTTAGAAAGACATGCATCGATATTGTCATTTTAAAATAAATTAATCGCTTTACCTTGTAAAAATATCTGAAGCTTGAGCTTGGTGTAAACCTTTAGTAAAACTTATCAGAGTCATGCCTTATTGGCTATCCCTTTTGCTTTGAATTTTTATTCCGCTACAATTACAATTATCGGAATTATGGGAAGTATCTTCAGTCGATTTCTTAAATTCATTAAAATTGACAATGTAAGTTAAAAAATAACATAAAAATCGAGATTAAGACATTTAACGAATAATATCTCTTGTTAAATTCGCAAATGCATGGCATTTTCAAATCGCATTATCAATTTTGATAAAGTATTTGTCAATACATTTGTTGTACGTGTTTCTTTTTTTAGAACATTTTGTCTATTATTGTTCTTTCACGTATTCGCCTATAATCAAATACAATTGCAAAAGATGATAACACTTTTTATCAACTAAATCAAACACCGAGACACAAATATACAAAAGACAGAATAATTCGAATGTAAAATAGCTTCATCATGCTTCCTTGATGAGAAGTTATTTAATACATCACGTGATAGGTGCTATCACGTGATGTATGACATTGCCATAGTTGAAAACGAAATAGGAAGGTGTACGTGTTAATACATCAAAAACTTTGACTGGTATATGTATTACCTAGGTAAGTATTAAAACTATTCGTTAAACATTCATTATATAGAATGAAGTTTGGCTCGTTTTGAACATTTTAATTACTATGAACGGTCGGGTACATAAAGTATGAACATTTCTTTCGGATCCTTAAGTACATTTAGTAAAAACGAAAGTACTTTTTAAGCTTTTGATTTATCAATTCTTAAAAACTTTTTCCTCATATTGACCTTGTCTCAATGCTGTATTTGGAATTATCAAAGATTATCCGCTCACTTAGTTTTTTATAAATTGTTTTAGTAACTGATTTAAAAGCTTCATTTTAAACGTAATAATCTGCTTATATGTGTTTAACTGACTGTAGATTGTTGTCCCTTCGCCAAACTTAACTGTAGATTGTTGTCCCTTCGCCAAACTTAACTGGTAAAAATCGTAAACTGAATTGCATTAATTAATAGAATCAATCATAAATGAACTCGTTAAATGACGAAATTCCATGACGTCCTTCAGTGTGCTTTCCCGTTCCAGATGACTGATTCTACATATTACCTAGGTAATATACGTAAGAGTTATTTCGAGCGGTGGGATAGTTTACCCTAGAACAGCTCCATGTCAAATACAGATATGCATTAATGGATTTAGTTTAAAAATATCGTATTAAAAGAACACGGTTTGCTTACGTATAATTACATCCCATTTTACACTTACTGTATCAAAAGGATAAAATAATCGTTTGGAATTCAGTTTTCATTTAGTAGATTGTTAAGCTAACTATCTCTCATCCTACACTAAATTCACTTCCTCGTACATTTCTCGGTTTATGTGGAAGGCCCAGATAGTTAATCAAGCGTCTGTGATATAAAAACACATCACCATATATAATAGTGTATAACTTACACTAGAGACCAACATTGTATAACATTCCATTGTAGTCTCGATGTAAATAGTGCATCCTTTTACAACCCTGATGCAAACAGATTATATACAATATAGCTCGGTTAATTACCCGTGAACCATGTCTGAAATTTATTCGCATATAATTATCGAGATTCATGCACTTGGGTTATTTATTTAAGTGACAGCATAAGAAATGCACACTGAAAGAAAAAGTATAGTTCCAATTTAAAAGTATTCTGTATTTTTACACGTTAATAAAATTTATTTCAATTTTAATAGCAAATATATGATAATGTAGCTGAAAGTGACAATTTGTTAAATATATTGAACTCTCATGTTTAGTAAACACTGATATATGTCTTTCCCTTTTCTATAAAGATCTGTTAGGTTACCTGGTATGGGCGCGTTTAATCCACTGATGATATAATTTATACCTATTCAACTTATTCTCCCTATTTAGCAAAATTAACGGGTTGTTTCCTTTTAAATACAGAACAAATGCTAAACATCACAGATTACTATGGCTGAAAACCTACAAAGATTAATTCAGGTCTTGAATCAAGAATATGATTTTAGATTTTTAGTTGCTTTTGTAAGTAATGAAGGCTATCTTTGTGTTTTGTTTAATGAAAAGAACAAGATCGTATATTATATATTTTTTTCATAAACATTTTTCTGTGTACATAGGATCTTAAATGAGTGTGCATTTCGTATGAAATTTTATGACACGAGTCGAAGAAATTTTTATTTTTGCGAGCCTTGCGATGCGCTCATGCCTAAAAAATGAGAAAATGTTTTACTTCAATATCAGACCATGACAATCTATCCATAATACACCATGTGACATTTTTAACTGAAGTTTAATTTTAACTCGGTTAAAAGCTGTGCGTGGCTGCGGAAAGTGATCATGCCGCTGGCTCTAGAAGATAATTGAAAATCCAACTCATTTAAGCATTGAAGTCACTATTTTTTAATTTCATCGGGGTATGAAAGAAAGTTTGTTTGCAAACTGTGTGAATCCGCGTAGCGGATTCTCACAAAAGTTTGCAAACAAAATTTATTTCATACCCATATGAAATTAAAAAAATAGTGACTTCAATGCTCATAATTAATTTTCCAGGCTACTTTATAAAATGAAATAAGTTTACACGAACGACTCCATTGGTTTTTTTCCAAGGGATTATTTTTTTCAAATCGATGCACAACGTCAATGTTTCTATTGTGACGTCACTATAACGTCGGGTTTCCGCGCCATTCTCGGATTTTGTTTTCATCGTGGAATGAAAAAAATGAATAGGCCAATCAGAAAGCCAAAAACATAGAGAAAATTAATTATTATTATTTAATACGATATATCATGATATATAGTATATCATAATAAATTTAGTATTACGAATGCATACCTGATATTTTCAGCGTATGAAATGAATGTTGGAATATACTCCTACATATAATCCTTTATTTACAGTAATTGTGTGAATGGAGATATAATTGCATTACAATTGCATTAGTGAAAGACCATTTTCTTTAGGAGCTATAGTTCTGAATAGAAGCATATTATAGTGGTGAAATGTCTTCTTATAAGCCATGTTTGAACGATATGATTAACAGCCGAGATTTGCATTTGCGTTAATTTGGAAAGAGTGTATATACTTTGTAAGGCGGATCGATTGAGTGGTAGTGCTAATTATCATTATAATTAACGGGGATATAAACATTAACATATCAATATATTTTCGAAAAAAAGATTACAAACAGTTTGGAGTAGGATGTAGCATTTCTGAATTTTCAAACTGTATATGGACGACTCGTAGTAACCTCTGATGTTTGTAAAGCCTTATAACATTAAATACATATATTGACAAATTAATCTATAATGCATAATCTCGTTTAATTCCAATTTTTTAACTAACAATACGCCTTCATACGCTACGGATTACCTCCATTTGTTGCGAGATCAATAACATTAACATTTTATAACCCAATGAAACACTCAACATTTCTTATTTGATGTGAAATATTTTTCAGTTTGGGAGCCATGGCATCACGTAAGAAAAAGGACTATACGAAGCTTCTTTCCATCACGGAATGTGGGATATGTGGCGTTGAACTTCGTGATCCTCGACGAATAGAGTGTGGCCATATCTTCTGCCTTAAATGTCTGGGTAAACATATGATCAACACGCCATTTTGTTTCACCTGCAAGCGACCGATGAATCCAAAAAAAGGGAAGGTCGAAAACTATCCCGTTGCCGAGGAAATAGTACATCTACTGCATTCTCTACAGAAGGTTGCCAGTTATGGCCATATAGCTGATGAGGAAGATAAAACGGACGATGATGACAACGACGAAGACGAGGTTCAATATGACGAGGTTGATGATCGTAATAATCAACTTCCCAAGCAAGAATCCAATGATGAAGTATGTGATATACACGGATATAAACTGGTCTCCGTTTGCTTGACTTGCGATGATGAATTAATTTGTTCAAAATGCAGTATCCATTCTTCACATGAGAAGACAGCAATTCTTGAACACACCAAACAACTAGAACGTCTTCTTGGTGAGCAAACCGATAAACTGTACAAACGAGCAAAAATTGATGAAGAGGCCGAGGGAAAGCTACAGGATATGATAGAAAAGGAAATCGAACAAAAGGAATCAATAAAAGATGAAATAGAGGAAGTCACTGAAGATCTGTTTGCTCAAATTCACATGAAGAAAGAAGAACTGCTCCAACCTGTCGAGACAAAAGCAGATGAGAATGTAAAAGTTCTGACTGAAAGACAGGAGCAAATCAAAGACAGGTTATCTGAGTTTAGACACATCAGACAAAAATTGGAAAAACTTTCTAATGATGGTACAACAGATTTTTGCAAAAAGGCGAAGCGGTTAGTGAAGCAAACTAATATTGCTTTGCAGCAGGAAAACATACCCTTGCCAACATACCAACACGTTTCCTTCACTAAAAACAACAACATTAGGGACGATTTGTCAAAACTTCAATTGGGGTATATGACGGAAGACGAATATGAAATGCCTGAGGATTCCTCTGATTTCAGCGGATTCAGCCAGCCATCACCTTCGATTACACCCCCTCCCCGACCTAAACCAAAAATAAACATTGGAGCAGAAGACAAAAATAAAGGTGGTGTGAATCAATATATAAACGAAGACGAAGACCCCCCAAGGCTACCGCCTCGGCGGCCTTTGTTCCGAAACGATTTGCCGGACGCAACTGAAGATCTTTATTGTTCCTTTGATTCTACCTATTATGATATAAGTTTTCCAAAAGGAAAAGAATCACAGATTCTATCCACAGGACTAAAACCAGTGCCATCGCCACCTGCAGCAAGAGCACGACCACCGATGCCACCACCAGATGAGACGGCGCCAGCAGCAGCAGCAGCAGCAGCAGCGATGACACTACCACCACCACCACCATTATCTCCATTTTCAGGATCCTTTAGAAAATCCGTCTCGGTCTCGATTGCGACCAGCAATCGCTCGACTCCACAGAAGCTTATTCATCGCGTGTTTCTTCCGTTCCGTCCCTCCGGTTTCACAGTTGTCCATGGATCTCTAGGTATCTACTATGCTTTTGTCACGGATGACAGCAACGTAAAACTCTTCAGGCAAAATGGGGCGTTTGACAGGGTAATCTCTGATTTGACCAAGCCGTTTGACATTGCATGTCAACAACGTGGGAAAATGTTGACACCAATATACATTACGGACGAAGGTAAGATATCCGATTAGACACATTGCAACGTTGTTTAGTTGCGCGATAAATACACAAAATATTACGCATAGAGTGACTTTATGCGGTAGAAATGTATATGCGTAATTATCCACCTATCTCAAAGGTAACCATATAAGATGGCATATTAACAACAAAATGTTTTGGTTAAAGATTTCTGTAACCTACAGCTCTATAGAAACATATTCCTTGATTTTAATTTATATCAACATCATAAACGTTACAAATTACAATTAAAACATGCACATGTTCTTATTACAGGAAAAGGAACCGGGGACGGCAGTATCAAAGTCTATACTTCCGAAGGACAGTTCAGTAAAGTTTTAATCAGAAAACTCCGGAAACCTCGAGGAATCTCCGTATCACGAGTTGGACTGGTATACGTATGTGATGAGACAAATATTCTGGTGTTGTGTCCAGATACAGGCAAAAAGAAGAGGGTCATCTCTAAAATTGGGAAAGACCCTCTTTTTGTACTGCCATTGTATGTCATGGTGAGCGCCAATGGGAAGATTCTGGTCTCCGATGTCGGTACGAGACAACTCAAGATCCACCATGAAACCTGGAAGTACACAGATAAGTTCCAACCTTTCGATGACGATGAGGAACTCTACGTCAGTTTCTGTCCAGGGATGTGCTCAGAGGATTCCTCGTCTAATTACTATGTCGTTGACCGGGAGAGGAATGCGCTGTACAGGTTAGACAGTGGGGGCAGGTCACAGAAAATGGAACTACCGGATAAACCTAAAGGTCACGACGGAATACCAACAGCTGTCGCTTTTGACGCCGATACAGGGAACATCATTGTGTTTTAAAGGTGACATGTGTACAAATATAATGTGTATAAAATGACTGTGATATTAGTCAAAATCCTCTCTTTCAACATAGAAATGAAGCAGAAGACACAGGCAACGATTAGCTGCAAACAGCGAAAGTCCTCTGTCAGGATAATAGTGTATTGTATGAATACAGTTAAATACGTTATTTTTGTGTATTCAATATTTCTTGTGTCCGTAATGATACATAAATTCGCGATAAATGACTCCTACCGGCAATACTGCATTTATACACTGTTGAAAACGTATCACTGAAATTCGTCAAAATAACGCAGTTAACATTATTGAATAAGTTGTGAAATTATGTAAAGGACAAGAGAGACAACAGACAGACAGACAACAACAATAGCTATGTAGAGGGTAAGGGGAGACAACTGACACACAACAACAGTAGCTATGTAAAGGGTGAGGGGAGACAACTGATAAACAACAACAGTAGTTATGTCAAGGGTAAGGGGAGACAACTGACAGACAACAACAGTAGTTATGTAAAGGGTAAGGGGATACAACTGACAAACAGCAACAGTAGTTATGTAAAGGGTAAGGGGAGACAACTGACAGACAGCAACAGTAGTTATGTAAAGGGTAAGGGGAGACAACTGACACACAACAACAGTAGCTATGTAAAGGGTAAGGGGAGACAACTGACAGACAACAACAGTAGTTATGTAAAGGGTAAGGGGAGACAACTGACAAACAGCAACAGTAGCTATGTAAAGGGTAAGGGGAGACAACTGACAGACAACAACAGTAGTTATGTAAAGGGTCAGGGGAGACTACTGACAGACAGCAACAGTAGCTATGTAAAGGGTAAGGGGAGACAACTGACAGACAACAACAGTAGTTATGTAAAGGGTAAGGGGAGACAACTGACAGACAACAACAGTTATGTAAAGGGTAAGGGGAGACAACTGACAGACAACAACAGTAGCTATGTAAAGGGTAAGGGGATACAACTGACAAACAACAACATTAGCTATGTAAAGGGAAAGGGGATACAACTGACAAACAAAAACAGTAGCTATGTAAATGGTCAGGGGAGACAACTGACAGACAACAACAGTAGTTATGTAAAGGGTAAGGGGAGACAACTGGCAAACAACAACAGTAGTTATGTAGAGGGTAAGGGAGGCAACAGACAGACAACAACAGTAGCTATGTAAAGGGTAAGGGGAGACAACTGACATACAACAACAGAAGTTATGTAAAAGGTAAGGGGATACAACTGACATATATAAGTAGTTATGTAATGGGGAGACAACTGACAGACAACAACAGTAGTTATGTAAAGGATAAGGGGAGACAACTGACAGACAACAACAGTAGTTATGTAAAAGGTAAGGGGAGACAACTGACAGACAACATTTGTTATGTAAAGGGTAAGGGGAGACAACTGACAGACAACAACAGTAGTTATTGAAAGGGTAAGGGGAGACAACTAACAGACAACAGCAGAAATTATGTAAAGGGTAAGGGGAGGCAACTGACAGACAACAACAGAAATTATGTAAGGGGTAATGGGAGACAACAGACAGACAACAACAGTAGTTATGTAAAGGATAAGGGGATACAACTGACAGATATCAGTAGTTATGTAAAGGGTAAGAGGATACAACTAACAGACAACAACAGAAGTTATGTAAAGGGTAAGGGGAGACAACTGACAGACAACAGCAGAAATTATGTAAAGGGTAAGGGGAGACAACTGACAGACAACAACAGAAATTATGTAAAGGGTAAGGGGAGACAACTGACAGACAACAACAGTAGTTATGTAAAGGGTAAGGGGATACAACTGACAGACAACAACAGTAGTTATGTAAAGGGTAAGGGGAGACAGCTGACAGACAACAACAGTAGTTATGTAAAGGGTAAGGGGAGACAACTGACAGACAACAACAGTAGTTATGTAAAGGGTAAGGGGAGACAACTGACAGACAACAACAGTAGTTATGTAAAGGGTAAGGGGATACAACTGACAGACAACAACAGTAGTTATGTAAAGTGTAAGGGGATACAACTGATAGACAACAACAGTAGTTATGGAAAGTGTAAGCGGATACAACTGACAGACAACAACAGTAGTTATGTAAAGGGTAAGGGGAGACAACTGACAGACAACAACAGTAGTTATGTAAAGGGTAAGGGGAGACAACTGACAGACAACAACAGTAGTTATGTAAAGTGTAAGGGGATACAACTGATAGACAACAACAGTAGTTATGGAAAGTGTAAGAGGATACAACTGACAGACAACAACAGTAGTTATGTAAAGGGTAAGGGGAGACAACTGACAGACAACAACAGTAGTTATGTAAAGGGTAAGGGGAGACAACTGACAGACAACAACAGTAGTTATGTAAAGGGTAAGGGGAGACAACTGACAGACAACAACAGTAGTTATGTAAAGGGTAAGGGGAGACAACTGACAGACAACAACAGTAGTTATGTAAAGGGTAAGGGGAGACAACTGACAGACAACAACAGTAGTTATGTAAAGGGTAAGGGGAGACAACTGACAGACAACAACAGTAGTTATGTAAAGGGTAAGGGGAGACAACTGACAGACAACAACAGTAGTTATGTAAAGGGTAAGGGGAGACAACTGACAGACAACAACAGTAGTTATGTAAAGGGTAAGGGGAGACAACTGACAGACAACAACAGTAGTTATGTAAAGTGTAAGGGGATACAACTGACAGACAACAACAGTAGTTATGTAAAGGGTAAGGGGATACAACTGACAGACAACAACAGTAGTTATGTAAAGGGTAAGGGGAGACAACTGACAGACAACAACAGTAGTTATGTAAAGGGTAAGGGGAGACAACTGACAGACAACAACAGTAGTTATGTAAAGGGTAAGGGGAGACAACTGACAAACAACAACAGTAGTTATGTAAAGGGTAAGGGGAGACAACTGACAGACAACAACAGTAGCTATGTAAAGGGTAAGGGGAGACAACTGACAAACAACAACAGTAGCTATGTAAAGGGTAAGGGGAGACAACAGACACACAACAACAGTAGCTATGTAAAGGGTAAGGGGAGACAACTGACAGACAACAACAGTAGTTATGTAAAGGGTAAGGGGAGACAACTGACAAACAACAACAGTAGCTATGTAAAGGGTAAGGGGAGACAACAGACACACAACAACAGTAGCTATGTAAAGGGTAAGGGGAGACAACTGACAGACAACAACAGTAGTTATGTAAAGGGTAAGGGGAGACAACTGACAAACAACAACAGTAGCTATGTAAAGGGTAAGGGGAGACAACAGACACACAACAACAGTAGCTATGTAAAGGGTAAGGGGAGACAACAGACAGACAACAACAGTAGTTATGTAAAGGGTAAGGGGAGACAACTGACAGACAACAACAGTAGTTATGTAAAGTGTAAGGGGATACAACCGATAGACAACAACAGTAGTTATGGAAAGTGTAAGAGGATACAACTGACAGACAACAACAGTAGTTATGTAAAGGGTAAGGGGAGACAACTGACAGACAACAACAGTAGTTATGTAAAGGGTAAGGGGAGACAACTGACATACAACAACAGTAGTTATGTAAAGGGTAAGGGGATACAACTGACAGACAACAACAGTAGTTATGTAAAAGGTAAGGGGAGACAACTGACATACAACAACAGTAGTTATGTAAAGGGTAAGATGATACAACTGACAGACAACAACAGTAGTTATGTAAAGTGTAAGGGGATACAACTGACAGACAACAATAGTAGTTTTGTAAAGGGTAAGGGACTATCGGCTTATAGTCAGTCGCCGTCCTAATTGGGGTTTGTCTCGGCGAAGCAGTATTGATGAACAAGTGGTTGAGTGTTGGTGTAGCTGTATTAGTCGGTCTATCTCCTCAGTTACAAAACTCAAATGAACAAAGGACACTAAAAAAAAAAAAACTCGCTATCCACGAAGTCGATTACTTTTATATGCGAACATCTTCCTGATGTTAACTAAAACGATAATGAATTTTGTCTGTTTACAAATGTCACGATCAGGCTATCAGTTAGCCCGGGATACTCTGGCCCTGACACAAGACTTAGACATTATGACAGATAGATGTCTGGTGTAGCACGAGATACTCTGGCCCTGACACCAGACTTAGACATTATACAGATAGATGTCTGGTTTATCTATCTGTCATAATGTCTAAGTCTGGTGTCAGGACCAGAGTATCTCGTACTACACCAGACATCTATCTGTCATAATGTCTAAGTCTGGTGTCAGGGCCAGAGTATCTCGTGCTACACCAGACATCTATCTGTCATATAATGTCTAAGTCTGGTGTCAGGACCAGAGTATCTAGGGCTACACCAGACATCTATCTGTCATAATGTCTAAGTCTTGTGTCAGGGCCAGAGTATCTCGTGCTACACCAGACATCTATCTGTCATAATGTCCAAGTCTGGTGTCAGGACCAGAGTATCTAGGGCTACACCAGACATCTATCTGTCATAATGTCTAAGTCTTGTGTCAGGGCCAGAGTATCTCGTGCTACACCAGACATCTATCTGTCATAATGTCTAAGTCTTGTGTCAGGGCCAGAGTATCCCGGGCTAACTTATAGCCTGATCGCTAGCTATAAGTGTATATTATATGATCAATTCATGTTTAATATTTAATATTTCTCATGACAATAGCAATGACCTTCGAAATCGTGAAAATTTATTCCCGCGAAAGTAACCGGCTGTAAGGAAACCTACTATCAGATTGCTGGAATTGTACACTTATACTATATTGCTAGATGTTCTATGCACTTTAATTATTTATTTTGAATAAATGACGATTGTTTATTGTATAGCATAAATTTCTCAAGATATTTTTAACGTTTTTTATAAATGATATATGAATTTTATAGATATTTCTATTGAAGAAAAAATAATATCTGGACCAGAATATTATTTATCAAAAAGCAATCAAAAAATTGTAATTTTTACTTTGATATATAATTGATATTGAAATCAGTAATTAGTCATAGTTTTATTCTTATCGAAATTGTACAGACTGTCCTTGACAACATTTGAAAGAATTTTTTTTAAAACTATATCATTTTAGATAAATATTTGATCATGAAAGTTAAATGGAAAGTAAGATAACATCTTTGACAATATATTCGGTTATTCTTGTGGATTACAAATATCAGCTTCACATGGAAAAAAGAAAATAAAGCATTACTTATTCATCATGGATCTGAATTGATGTATATATCCCAAGAAATACGACAATATCACTCCGGGGAAAATAATCGACAATACTGTATAAACCGTATATAACATAGATGTAAATACATGTATATAGGAAAAGGATAAAATGTGAATGTCTATTGTCAAGAAAACTGTTGACAAAGAAATTACCGAAGAAAATTGATACACCATCCACAGTTGTATATAGGATGTTTTAACATTTTTTTTTAAACTTTTACATTTTGTTTTTATGTTTCACTAAAATATTTGTTATTGTATGTGGTGTGGTATTTGCGAAGTAAATGCATGGCTAGGTACATATATGTTAAAAAATCAGGTCTGACTGAGTTTCTTCAATTATCTTCCTTGTAACTTGTTTAGTTATCAATCTGATTATTTCAACAATTATAAACTGTTTTTATCAGGTGATCAAGATGTTGAATAATTTCAGTCACTTCACCCTGTATCTACAATTATTTACATCAATAACAAAGTTCTATTTGATTTTAATTTTCTTTTTTGTGTAATTTTGAATCCCCATCCTATAAGGATACTATAATTGCGTTATTAATGCTATCCTATGCTTAGTTTCAGAGAATATGTCATTTATATGGAAATAGCATATATATGACCCCGCCCCTCAGGTCCATCGGGGGGTCAGCTCCATCTTTTATAATCTTTTGAATCCCCACCCTTTAATGATGCATGCTACCATTGCATTATGAATGCTATCCCATGCTTAAGTTTCAGAGATGTGGAAATTTACACTTTTGGCCCTACTTCTCAGGCCCCCAGGGGGTCAGCCCCATCATTTGTACAATTTTGAATCCCCCCTATAAGGATGCTATTATGAGTGCTATTCCATGCTTAGTTTCAGAAAAGAAGTCGTTTATATGGAAATAGCCAAATTGACCCCTTTTGGCCTTGTTCCTCTGGCTCCAAGGGGGTCAGCCCAACCATTTGTATAATTTACAGTCAGTACCCCGTAAGGATGCTACCAGTCAAATTTTGTTAAATTCCAACCACTGGTTATGGAGAAGAAGTTGATTGTTGATGGACGGACGCCGGATGCCATGGTATCGCATAAGCTCACCTTGGTCCTTCGAAAAAATAAAATAAAAGTACGTGTAATCTCAATGCTACATTAGTAATTTTGACTTTATTTTGTTAACCACCTACAGGCTTGACATTTTACCTTCCTATCCCCTACCCATCAAATATTGATGAAATACCTCCAAGGATAAATGAGGAGAAGGATTGTAAAGCTAAAATTAAGAAAACTTGCCCTTGAATATGTCCGTCATCTTGGAAAATCGCGAATACTTTTGTCATAGCGCTGTAAGCATATATATATATATAGGCCTAGTTACACATAAGAATTGATATGTAGGCATACAAAAAATCACTACTTTAAACGGGGTCTTAAAGGGCCACTACCTTTCCGAAACGGCTTTTAATTTTTAAAATAGGAATGTAAAACGAGATCAATAATTTTGTAGATAAAATAAATAAGTGGGCCTTACCTTTCCGGAGCAAAATTTATAGGTTTCTTAAAAACATTAATAACAAAAGAAAATATTTATCGATGGCTTAAGATGAGGTTACAACACCAAACATATGCAAGATTTCCTGTCTAATGTACGATAACAGTGGAGATTCATTTCGCTGTTTTGCCGTCTGGCGCAGTGATAGTCAACTACATGTACCGCGCAGCATTTAGGACGACGGCGGGAAACATAAAACGACCCGCGTTATGAAAATTAACATTTTATTTATTCTAATTAAACAGTTCTGAAGTGATGATAAGTGTGCTAGTAAACGTATAGTTAATAACTTCTGCGACTCTACAAAATTATTGATCTCGTTTTACATTCCTATTTTAAAAATTAAAAGCCGTTTCGGAAAGGTAGTGGCCCTTTAAATTTATGTGTAAATACTTACAAATTATGAGGATTCAGCTGAAGGTCACATCGTTGGAGAGATGGATCGTAATTAGGTAAACTGTCTCGATTTCAAAATTAAAGTACAAGAAATTCTAACTTTTTAAATTGAAGAGCAGCGATACAGCATACACACTAGGCCTTTTTCGATTATGCGGTTTGTCTGGTTGGACCTAGTTGATCGTTTATGAATTAAAAACGGACCTGGTAAAATTTATTTTGTTTCAGACGAACCTTGACAAAGCCCTCACAGGCCTGTATCATAAACTGCAGGTCCGTCAGGATTTATACTTGAAATAATGACTTTTACAAACGGTCGAAGCGTTTTAAGCGTACGCGTTAACCCCCAGCACGGTATACCGTGTCCCTGCTTGAAGCGACATACCCCAGTCGTATCGGGTGTCATATAAGCTGTTTTATCACTTAATCCGCCTGATATCCAGTGATTTCGCCTGTCTAATATTTTTACATATGTCACTAGTGTAATATGACCTGGAACGATTTTCATTGGCTGAAAATCCAATGTGACATCAAGAAGAAACAATAAAATGACATCAGGAAAAATGACGTGACGTCAGAATCACGATGACGGCGGGACAAAAAGGCGGCCTCTGCTGGACTTTCTGAATACATTCTGACGTGAAATTCTTTGTTATGTAGGTATTTGTAGTTACATGTATGTGATAAAAAGTATCTTAAATTTGTGTTCATTTCATATGAGATTTTACGAAACTCGTCTCGAACTCGCTAAGGCTCGAAAAAATAAAATTTTCTTAGACTCGTTTCATAAAGTCTCATATGAAATGAACACTCATGTAAGATACTGTATTTACGAAACTTCTATTAACAACAATAGGCCCAAGGGCCTTAACGGTCATCTGACTGACTACCTTGGCAATAGCTGAATAGTAAATTAATTAGACATGGTGTCATGGTTAAAAAAATAAAAACACTTGGTTATGACCATGTAAAGATAATTTCATGCAAGTTTCAGTCAAACTGCATGGGTATAGAACTTTAGAAGAAGTTCAAAATGTGTTTTCAAGATGGCGGCTTTGGTGGTCATCTTGGTTTTCGGGTCAACCCAACAAACAACAACACTTTGTTGGGACAATGTCAATATCCTTAAAATCATTCAGACAAGTTCCAGCTAAATCGCACTGGTAGAACTTGAGAATAAGTTCAATATATATTTTCAAGATGGCGGGAGTGGTGGCCATCTTGGATTTCAGATCAACATACAATATAAAAACACTTCGTCAGGACCATTACAAGGATCATTTCATGCAAGTATCAGCTAAATCACACTGGCAGAATTTGAGAAGAAGTTCAAAACTCAAGATTTTAGAATATTTGAAGCCCGTGACCTTGATAGTAGGTCAAGGTAATTCATTTTCACAACTTTGGTAGCCCTTTATCTCAGCATGCTACTGGCTAAAGATGAATACCCTGGGCCTTTCGGCTAGTTTAAAGAAACACTTAAAAGATATTAGCCTAATTGACCCCTGACCTTGCAAGAAGGTCAAGGTCATTCATTTCAACAACTTTGGTAACCCTTCATCCCAGCATGCCACAGGCCAAATATGAGTACCCTGGACCTTTTGGTTAGTTAGAAAAAGTCATTCAAAGAATTTAGTCTATTTGACCCCTGTGACCTTGAAAGTAGATCAAGGTCATTCACTTTCACAACTGTGGTAGCCCTTCATCCCCGCATACTACATGCAAAATATGAGTATTCTGGGCCTTATGGTTATTGAGAAGAAGTCGTTCAAAGATTTTAGCCTTTTTGACCCCTGTGACCTTGACAGTAAGTCAAGGTAATTAATTTTCACAACTTTGGTAGCTCTTTATCCCAGCATGCTACAAACTAAATATGAGTACTTTAGGCCTTACGGTTATTGAGAAGAAGTTGTTTGAATGAAAAGTTTACATACGGGGCATGGCGCACGGCGGACGCCGACGGACGGTGCATGATGGCTATAGGTCATCCTGACCCTTCGGGTCAGATGACCTAAAAAGGTTTACATGTCTTGTGTCCATGTACATTAGGTATCTACTTATAGACGTTTTGATATCACGTTCACAATAGTTGAATATTACATGTAAGACATATTACATATAGGTACCTCATCACTTCTAGGTCTTTCATCCTCGATATTCCAGGGATTCCGATCACTTACGTGTAGAGATCTTAAGTGATCGAAATCCCTGGAGTATCGAGGATGCATATACCAGGCTTCGATCTTCTAAAGATAGGTGTTTTTTCCGCTTTTTTACACGCCTCATAAAACTGGCACTTAGAAACGTACACAAACTAATGATGCATGGGACTTGATAAGTTGAAGCATTTTCGTGTATAGATCCCACATAACATCAATTTTCCAGTCAAATCCTATTTTAAGTGTGTCATACTGATAGAGAATTGTTTAATTTTAAGAGAATGCACGTTGCATACACATGTATGCCGTTTAAAGGGACTAAATCACTAAAAAACCATGTAATAAAAGATAAAAAGAATTATAGGACTTAAATTAATTGTAAAAGTTGTGTTAATAACAATATTTAAAAGTTTGTATAACAATTTTATTCAAAATGGAGAAAAACTGAAAATAAATAGGACCGACCTAGTCACTATTTCATATTATTATCTTTCGGCGAGTGTAAACAACCCCTATGTGCATGCGCGACGCGTGAACATTCCAAACATCCGATCGAAGGAAATCTCATCTGTCTAATGGACATATCTACTATCGACTGAAAACACAAATTTATCGACTACAGGTTCCTGATTACTGTGTTAATCTAATAAACGTTGAAACGTATGCAAAAGTTTTGTGAAGAGTTTCTAAGTGTAAATAATCCTATACTGTACAGGTTTTTGTAGCCATAAAGAAGGGTTTTCATTATATTATATGGTTTTATACTTGCTTCTACCATTATTTTATTTTCATTTGTCATGATATTATGTACTATTCCGCTAAACCTGCCAATATTATTAGGCTTTTAAAAAATTGGCCTAATATATAGACTTTATAATAAGGAAAAAATGGGGAAAAACTAATAATATAGGCATGTTTAGCGGACTAAGTAAGTACGTGTATTTCTTTTATCATTATATCAATATTTGACATTCCGTATACATTGTATATCCTTAGTTGTAATGTCTATCCGTCTAATGGGCATTCCCTATATATCTCTAGTTATAGTCTTTATCCGCCTAATGGACTTTCCTTATATAGCCCTAACTATAATATATATCCGTCTAATGGAAATTCACTATATATCCTTAGTTATAGTGCCTATCCGTCTAATGGACATTCCTTATATATACCGAGTTATAGTCTCTATCCGTCTAATGGACATTCCCTATATATACCTAGTTATAATAATGGACATTCCCCTACATGTCACTAGTTATATAACTTTTTTCCATCTGATTTACTTAAAAAAATCAGCCTAACTATATATCTAAATTTTATGTGTACTTTTATGTATTCAAAGCAAAAATATACCTTACGTATACATTATAGACCTATGTATGTTTGCTTTATAATGTACATGTACACCTGTATTCATGTATAATACATACATAATTAATAACGGGTGAAAATACCTCTCACTTCTTGTCATATTTCCATCAAATACTCTAAAGCTTCATAGAACTATGCTGTTTTACTTGGCAATGTAGATACAGGGGCGTAGGAAGCGGGTGTGGGAGGTGGGGGTCCAATCTAATTAAAATTAGACTTGTAATTCCGCTCCCACTACGATACTCTACGTTACGCTTCTTGTATTGAAGCGTAACGTAGAGTATCGTAGTGGGAGCGGAATTACAAGTCTAATTTTAATTAGATTGGTGGGGGTCGGGGTTGGAGGGGGTCAGAGGGGGGGGGGCAATTGCCTCCCCGTTTCCCTGGACAAGGGCAAACATTTCTTGTTGCCCCCCCCCCCCCTCCATTTTCGCCGACTGAAATGTTCTAAAATTGCACATTTGAAAGAAAAAAGGGTCCTCCTGCACATTTTCGTGAACTAGACTAAAAATGTCAATCAGGGGATTCTACGTACTATTTTAAAAAATGTCTCTTAAAAGATTCATCTGTTTATATGACTTAGCAAGACAATTAATTCATTATTATTTTGTGTTAAACAACAATGTACCGATGGTGTGAAGCCAGTATGTTCAGATCGAGTTGCATAGATATGACGGCATTCACAATTACCAATTCTTAATGCAGGTAACTTTAAATAAAAAAAGTATTATGTTAAGAACGCTTTAAAATCATTAAAATATATCGTAAAACTCATCACAGCCATTCTAAATCTAATATTTTTACCCGGGGGAGACCCTCGGACCTCCTCAAACACCCAAATCTCGCGCCTTCAGGCGCTCCCACATTCATCAAAATGCATCGTAAAATTCTAAATCGTAATGTATTTCCCGGGGGAGACCCCCGGACCCCTCAAACACCAAATTCTCGCGTCTTCGGCGCTCGTAAATTCATCAAAATGCATCGTTAAACTCATCATAGCCATTCTAAATCGTAATATTTTTTTCTCGTAGGAGATTTTGCGCCCCCCCCCAACACCAAAATATCGCATTAGTTATATTCATTAGTTTCCGTTTATCGACGCCACTGTCTATAAATGTGTACAAGGATTCTACTCAACGATATATGAAAAAAGTTTATAAAGTATATATGGTTGTGTGTTAACTTAAAGAATCAATCTCCTCTTGTGGGTGCGGGGCGAGGAGGGGGGGGGGGGGGGGGGGGTTTCTTTCTGTATCGGCTATTACGCTTAATCAGGCCAATGTCACCGATAAAATATAAGTTGCCTCTTAGTGGTGTTATTACATCTATATCCATTAGCCGGATGAGATTTTCAGCGACCTCGATCCCGAACTCAAAGATGCACTCGGTTCTTTCCGTTGTAAACATTCAATGCCGACAGATACAATTTCTTGTTGTGTTTGGCGATATTTTAACGTTGATAAACATTGCCAATAGTTAAAATTAAATGTTGTAATTTTGAAAACTTTCTAATTTCAGGTATAAGAACGTTTGTAGGAAGTCAAAAACCCTAAGAAATATATGTAAATCTAATGATTTAGTAACTTTAATGCATTGTCCAATGACTGTTATTCCAGATGTCTATAGCTAAAGTATCTGAATATTGTGCAAGACTAGTCATTGGTTATTTCAGGATAAGGCTTAAAATTATGTCTGTCTTTTCAGTTTAACTAGTAAATTAACTCGTATTTTGTGATTTTTTATTTTCATTTTGACATGTCATACCCGAGTTATTTCCCTTTGATTTTCACGACAGATCATTTCGGATGAATTGGTGTGAATGACAGTATGAGAATTCCATACAAAAGGCTTTAGGACCGTGTACATGATCCAAGATGGAACCTCTATATTTTTACACGTCCGCTAATACCAATCCTGTAGCAATCCGGCAGTCTAATAAGTGTTTATGTCAATTAAAATATTTAGAAATGAAATAATTTATGTACAGATGAGGTACTAAGAGGAACATTATTTTTAGAAATACATCCACTTTCAGTTATCAACTATACATTGTGTATCAAAGTCGGACTTTGCAATATTAGGGAAAGTTGGATTCTCTTTATGATTAAGTCATTTGGTAAGAAATGTTTTAAAAACTCTAACATACTGTTACTCATTCTTTCGATTTTTTAAAATCTTTTAAGTTATATGGTTGTGAATCTTATAGACATTGTTACATTTATTTATATTTATATATACATATTTTTTTAATTTCCCTGTCCATTTGTACTTTCACATATGCACACTGTACGTGTAGATTGTTGGTTATTTTGTGGACATGCACACGGCGGATTATCAAAAGTCCCCCCAACTCTGGTTTTCTAGATCGAATCCCACGTGGATCAGTTGCCTGGTACTGGTCGTTGTGTACGTCGTTTGCTTCGGGTACTCCGATTTCCCCCATTCCTAAACCTGGCACGTCATGAAATGATATGGATGTTAATATATATCAGTACGTACCATGCCGACCTTAGGCTACACCGATCCTAATGTCGTCATCATAAACCTACCTCTACATACACATGTGTTGAAATCATTTAACACATTTTACATAGAAACCAAAACTATGGAAGGAAACGAGACGAAGTTTACTACAAATCGGTATATCGCACCACATCTGACATCCTTAGGTCCTCGTACGTTAGATAAAACGACTATTTTCTCGTAATATCGACTTTTAAATTTCGTTATAACGAGAATAAAAATTGTTTGCAGTTTGATTGATATGGGTTTATTCACTTGTACATTAAAATACGAATAATTGAAAACAGTTGGCAATATTTATTAACACAAGAACGGAGACAATAAACCCTGAAATAAAAAGAACACCTGACAATATACCTGTATATACTTTATACTTTAAAGTATCAATATATAATAGTCGTAACATTTATGTCCCAATATATTGTCAGGTGTACTTTTTATTTCAGGGTTTAATACTCATGTGACACACGTGTATAAACCGCGTGAAGCGGGAGTTGATCAGTGCTCATGATTGTTTCACGTGCTAGTCACATGACAGAAACGAAGAGTCTTATTGGTTCACGATCAGAATTTCCCTTTCATGCATGATCAAGTCCAGATCATAGTTATTTGAGTATTCAAACTAACCAGAAGGATTTCCGTATCGATTAGTAAGTAGCTTTATATAGTTTCATTTGTGTTCCATGTTTTATGTGATTTGCTATTAGGTATCTTTTTTTGAAATTTAAAGGTTAATTACATGATGTACATGTAGTCTATAACTTTCCGGTATTTATTTTATATTTAATTTACTGTTATGAATTTAGTTGAAGCGTATATTGTGGTTAACTCTAGATCTGTGAAATATACATGTATCTATCTGAATGTCGTATCTGTCAAGTTTCATTCAATCCCTGTCATTATATGTATGCTTACCGTACATCGGTACGTACTTTGGAATAATCACAGGCTTTAGATTCTATAGGCATATATACGGACATCTGACCAAATATTACACATACTGTACAAATATGAATATATAAATGGTATCCGTAAATTTATAGAATCAAAAGCTGTGGAATAATTGTATCCTACACGCATGCATAATGTACGAATGATGTAGGGTCATTCCGCTCCTGACAGGGTATACAATTGTTTGCACTGGGGTCGAATACCGATATGGTTTCAAGCCCGGTGCTTTTTTTTTATATTAAAAACGTATTAATGAATTGAATTTGTTTACGAAACTATATGTGTGCGAGCAATACTCAAATGACCGATCGTAAGGTAGTATATATGTACACGTATACGTAGCCAGTGGGCGCGTCTTGCTCGCAAACGCACGTGAACTTTTTCAATGCTAGGTGGGGTACCTGCAGGGATTGATCACAAGGACAAGTAACATAGATTGTGAGAATTATATATATACTATATACACAGGAAGGGTTGGGGCCAGCCTCCTTAAAAACAAATGTCCCCACAAAGGAGGTGTTGGGGCCCTGGGGTCAGCCTCCTTCCAAGTAAATGCCCACACACAGGAGGGGTTGGGGTCCTAGGGTCAACATCCTTCCAAGTAAATGCCCACACACAGGAGGGGTTGGGGTCCTAGGGTCAACATCCTTCCTAGAAAATGTCCACACACAGGAGGTGTTGGGACCCTGGGGCCAGCCTCCTTACTGACAAATGTCCCCACACAGGAGGGGATGGGGCCCTGGGGTCATTCTCCTTACAAACAAATGTCCCCACACAGGAGGGGATGGGCCCTGGGGTCATCCTCCTTACAAACAAATGTCCCCACACAGGAGGGGATGGGGCCCTGGGGTCATCCTCCTTACAAACAAATGTCCCCACACAGGAGGGGTTGGGCCCTGGGGTCATCCTCCTTACAAACAAATGTCCCCACACAGGAGGGGATGGGGCCCTGGGGTCATCCTCCTTACAAACAAATGTCCCCATACAGGAGGGGATGGGGCCCTTGGGTCATCCTCCTTACAAACAAATGTCCCCACACAGGAGGGGATGTGGCCCTGGGGTCATCCTCCTTACAAACAATTGTCCCCACATAGGAGGGGATGGGGCCCTGGGATCAGCCTCCTTACAAACAAATGTCCCCACACAGGAGGGGATGGGGCCCTGGGGTCAGCCTCCTTACAAACAAATGTCCCCACACAGGAGGGGATGGGCCCTGGGGTCAGCCTCCTTACAAACAAATGTCCCCACACAGGAGGGGATGGGCCCTGGGGTCAGCCTCCTTACAAACAAATGTCCCCAAACAGGAGGGGATGGGGCCCTGGGGTCAGCCTCCTTACAAACAAATGTCCCCACACAGGAGGTGTTGGGCCCTGGGGTCAGCCTCCTTACAAACAAATGTCCCCACACAGGAGGGGATGGGGCCCTGGGGTCAGCCTCCTTACAAACAAATGTCCCCACACAGGAGGTGTTAGTGTCTAGGGTCAGCCTTCTTACAAACAAATGTCCCCACACAGGAGGGGATGGGCCCTGGGGTCATCCTCCTTACAAACAAATGTCCCCACACAGGAGGGGATGGGGCCCTGGGGTCAGCCTCCTTACAAACAAATGTCCCCACACAGGAGGTGTTTGGGCCCTGGGGTCAGCCTCCTTACAAACAAATGTCCCCACACAGGAGGTGTTGGGGCCCTGGGGTCAGCCTCCTTACAAACAAATGTCCCCACACAGGAGGGGATGGGCCCTGGGGTCATCCTCCTTACAAACAAATGTCCCCACACAGGAGGGGTTGGGGCCCTAGGGTCATCCTCCTTACAAACAAATGTCCACACACAGGAGGTGTTGGGGCCCTGGGGCCAGCCTCCTTACAAACAAATGTCCCCACACAGGAGGGGATGGGGCCCTGGGGTCATCCTCCTTACAAACAAATGTCCCCACACAGGAGGGGATGGGGCCCTGGGGTCAGCCTCCTTACAAACAAATGTCCCCACACAGGAGGGGTTGGGCCCTGGGGTCATCCTCCTTACAAACAAACATCCCCACACAGGAGGGGTTGGGGCTCTAGAGTCATCCTCCTTACAAACAAATGTCCCCACACAGGAGGGGATGGGGCCCTGGGGTCATCCTCCTTACAAACAAATGTCCCCACACAGGAAGAGATGGGCCCTGGAGTCATTCTCCTTACAAACAAATGTCCCCACACAGGAGGAGATGGGCCCTGGGGTCAGCCTCCTTACAAACAAATTTCCCCACACAGGAGGGGATGGGCCATGGAGTCATCCTCCTTACAAACAAATGTCCCCACACAGGAGGGGTTAGGGCCCTAGGGTCACCCTCCTTACAAACAAATGTCCCCACACAGGAGGAGATGGGGCCCTGGGGTCAGCCTCCTTCCCAAGCAAATGTTCCCACACAGGAGGGGTTGGGCCCTGGGGTCATCTTCCTTACAAACCAATGTCCCCACACAGGAGGGGATGGGGCCCTGGGGTCATCCTCCTTACAAACAAATGTCCCCACACAGGAGGGGATGAGGCCCTAGGGTCATGCTCCTTACAAACAAATGTCCCCACACAGGAGGGGCACACAGGAGGGGATGGGGCCCCGGGGTCATCCTCCTTACAAACAAATGTCCCCACACAGGAGGGGTTGGGGCTCTAGGGTCAGCCTCCTTACAAAAAAATGTCCCCACACAGGAGGGGATGGGGCCCTAGGGTCATCCTCCTTACAAACAAATGTCCCCACACAGGAGGAGATGGGGCCCTGGGGTCAGCCTCCTTCCCAAGCAAATGTCCCCACACAGGAGGGGTTGGGCCCTGGGGTCATCTTCCTTACAAACAAATGTCCCCAGACAGGAGGGGATGGGGCCCTGGGGTCATCCTCCTTACAAACAAATGTCCCAACACAGGAGGGGATGGGGCCCTAGGGTCAGCCTCCTTACAAACAAATATTCCCACACAGGAGGGGATGGGGCCCTGGGGTCATCCTCCTTACAAACATATGTCCCCACACAGGAGGGGTTGGGGCTCTAGGTTCAGCCTCCTTACAAACAAATGTCCCCACACAGGAGGGGATGGGCCCTGGGGTCATCCTTCTTACAAACAAATGTCCCCACACAGGAGGGGTTGGGCCCTGGGGTCAGCCTCCTTACAAAAAAATGTCCCCACACAGGAGGTGTTGGGGCCCTGGGTCAGCCTACCTAAAAACAAATGTCCCCACACAGGAGGGGATGGGGCCCTAGGGTTATCCACCTTACAAAAAAAAAATGTCCCCCACACAGGAGGTGTTAGGGCCCTAGGGTCAGCCTCCTTACAAACAAATGTCCCTACACAGGAGGTGTTGGAATATTCGGGCCAAATGTTACGGATGTTAGTATACAGTTAAAGTTTAAGTTTCTGGTTTCCCGAGACTTGCCTATTTCCCGATAATTCTATTATTTATAGCGTAAATAAAGTAGAGGTATATTAATATATTCTATAAGACTATAACGCGTTATAGTTTCTCGGTTATGATCCCAAACACATTTCGTTCGCATAATGTCCCTTCTAAATTAAAAAAGTACCTTTAACTGAAGCATTATTTGGCGTAAATATTTTGCAACAATACTTCATAACAATCAAACTTTAGACAAAATATCTCTAAATTGTATTTTTATTGAGTTTGTTTTAGTTTACACCATTTACCTCTATATGATATAACGTAGTTTAATTATTTCAGTCATTATTGGGGTTATATATCATTAGTGCAACATACATCTGGGACCGAGAAGATCATTTTTTGTTAACATTCAGTCAAAGGTAATTTTGGTTGTGTTATATTACAGTCAACATGCTGTTCCCGTCGCTTGCCATAGGAGTTTTTCTTATAGTACTCGGCCTGGTCAACAGAGAGGTATGTAACTTATGTGTCTGTTCCTAGACCAGACTTAAGTTTTTTTTAAAATCTTAATACTGTAAACCAACTTGTTTTTTTTGAAATAAACATCTTACTTTTGCGTTTTTTTTGTCTCGCCTTCAACATTAGTCGAGGAAGGCGAGACAAACAATAGGCCCAGAAGACCTGTATCGCCTACTTGGTTTTTATTTAGTAATCATCACAATTACTCTTACAAATATAAAAAGCAAAATTGACCCTATGACCTTTTTAATTCTGAAATACTACCATGCTCCTTTTGGCATCCTATCCCCTCATGCACCCCTTGGGGGAATGTAACTGATTACCCTGTACCCTCTACCCTCTACACTGTACAGGGGAAGGAGCAGGGGATTCAGTCAGATTAATTATAATCATGTTGAGATACATATAAACTTTATTTATTTTACATCGATTGAGAAACAAGTTATACAACTTATGTAAACCACTCTCGATGGCCCGGATGTAAGTGCGCGAGGGATCTTAGTGTGGAAGGAAACCGGAGTGCCCGGAGAAAACCCACGTGATCGAGTAGGTGATCCCTAACCTTTTCACGTCCGTGCCGACGGCCGGCTAGGTGAAAGGCATGTTGAGATGAAGGGCTTCAACAATTAATTACGGTGGCTGATTTGTGACATTTCGTCTTTTCGTCTTTTCGCCCCGAGAAGACGAGAATTAAGAAACCTTAATTTCGTCTTTTCGTCTTTTCACTCCGAAAAGACGAATTTTAACCATCTCTGTATCTCATGTTTTCGAGGCGAAAAGACGAAAAGACGAAAAATAAAACACGAAAAGACGCAAGTGATGCACGCTAATTAGCGACTTTGATTCTCGTCTTTTCGCCTTCAAAATTCCGTGTTTTCGTCCCGAAAAGACTCTACAATAGAAGGGGTAGGTTTTTATGTTTTTCCAAAACCAGAAGCAGACGCCTGTAGGTGGACACGTATGAAAGGCCGTTCATGTCAGAAACGAGATAATTTAACGCGTTAACATTTTACGCGTTAAACTTACTTTTAACGCGTTAAATTTTTACGCGTTAAACTTACTTTTAAGGCGTTAACATTTTACGCGTTAAACTTACTTTTAAGGCGTTAACATTTTACGCGTTAAACTTACTTTTAAGGCGTTAACACTTTACGCGTTAAACTTACTTTTAAGGCGTTAACATTTTACGCGTTAAACTTACTTTTAACGCGTTAAATGCTATAAACTTTTAACGAGTTAAACAGTTTTTAGATCACCTGAGACGAAGTCTCAAGTGACCTATTCTAATCGCCTTCTTCTCCAAAAGTACTGAACCAAATTTGTTGAAATTTTGCAGAAACCTTCCATAGCCAAAGGTCAATCAAAAATGTGAATTATATGGTCCTAGCCCCCCAGGGGCCTGAGGGTTGGGGCCAAAAGGGGTCAAATAGGCTTAAACTTCAAAAATCTTCTTCTGAAATTCCAGAAATGGTAGAATCAAATACTCTTCATAGATTGAAAGGTCCTGAGGTCCTTTACAAAAATTGTGAATTATATTACCCTGGGGTCTCACGTCCCCCCCCCCCCCCCCCTGGGGAGGGGGTCAAGTTTACTATAGTTTATATAGGGAAAAATTATTTGGTCATTTGTAATAGGAAATAAGTCAAATGTTTTAAGAATTATCAGTATGAGATGGCCATTGAATCCTATTAACAATTTTTCAACGACTGGCCACCAGGGGCCTTAGGGGTGGGGTCAAAAGGGGTCAAATAGGCTAAAACTTCAAAAATCATCTGCTGGAATTTCAGAAATGGCAGAATCAAATACTCTTCAAAGATTGAAAAGTCTTGAGGTCCTTTACAAAAATTGTGAATTATATGACCCTGGGGTCTCACGTTCACCCATGCATGGGAGGGGGTCAAGTTTACTATATTTTATATAGAGAAAACATATTTTTAGGTCACCCGAGACTTAAGTGACCTTTTCCAATCGCCTAATGTCCGTCGTCGTCCGCCGTGCGTCATCGCTCGTGCGTCGTGTGTCCGTAAACAATTTACATTTTCGACTTCTTCTCCAAAACCACTGAAGCAATTTCAATGAAATTTTGCACAAACCTTTACAAAAATTGTGAATTATATGACCCTGGGGTCTCGTGTTTCCCTCTGGGGAGGGGGGGGGTCAAGTTTACTATAGTTTATATAGGAAAAACACATTTATGAACATTTTTGCGTATTTTTCATAGGAAATTAGTCAAACTGGGTTAGAATTATTAGCCTGAAATAGCATTTTAACACCATATCCATATTGGTCCTGGCTGACCCCCAGGGACCAGAGGGGTGGGGCCAAAATTGGTCAAAATGGTTAAAATTTCAAAAATCTTCTTCTGAATTTACAGGTTTGATTGAACCAAATAATCTTCATAGATTAAAAAGTGAAATTTATAAAATCATTGACACTGACTGACTTCTAGTTTGGTTTTGTTGTTTAACGTTGGCAAAGTAAATTGGAATTTTAAGCATAAGGTTTGGTAACATAATACACTTACTATCAAAATGAAAAAAAAAATCTAATACAAAGGTTCAACTTTAAAGTTTATTCTAATTTGTAAATACTTTTTACAGATTTGAACCAACTTTGCAATGCTCTTTCTATATCAGCACTCAGGTGACCGTCAAGGCCTCTTGGGCCTCTTGTTTAAGTTTAATGCGTTAAATGTTGCAATTATATTTTTAACGCGTTAAAGTTGAAAAACTAAGCAAACCAATCAGAGACGTCGTTTCATGAGTTTGCCAGATCAACAATCAGCAGCAGACCACAGATCATAAAATTAGCCATCTTGGTGACAGGTTATACATGTATAATGCTGACAAAAAGGCACGCTTAATTCAAGTACATCACAACACATATTTGTTTAAACTGTATAGAAACCAGACGTCGAATGACGGCTTCGGGCGCTGGAAACATGAGTCCGATGACAATGACGCCATCAATAAGGGGAAATAACTCTAGATCTACTGTTTCCACCTCTCTAGACCTAATAGTCATCGGAAAACATTTGATGGCATGATAAGTTTTTTTCCTTTTTATGTCGAAGGTTTATAAATAATTACCATTGTAGCCTTGCATTTTAATGTTCTGGTATCTTGAATTTCATAACGAACCAGAAATTAGAAAAGTGAATTTATGACTTGTGAAATCCATTATCAACAATGGGCAATGCATGCTATTAAAAAGTAATAAACATGTATAACAATATTTAGTATGTCGGGAAGAGCGATAACACACACTTCCTAAAATTGATTCTAAAATTGCATCCATATTACAGTACTTTACAGTCTTCCACCCATGTAATTGTGCACACACTGGGGACCGTTATGAACAATATTATACAATGTATATTACGTTCATCAAAAATGGATGCTGAAGATAATAGGGATGGATTCAATTAAATAGCAATGTAATTAATTAAATTACACATTACATTTTAAAATGGCATTACCATTACAATTACATGTATTTTACAATGTAATTCATTAAATTACCATTACTTTACAATGTAATTCATTAAATTACCATTACTTTCAGTTTTTACTAAAAGAAAAACGGACTTGGCACTATGTAAAAAATAACTATCTATATACGATACATATCCATTAGTTGTGATTCTAACATTATACCTAGCTATAAGCTACCTGTTCAGAAATAGTAAAGGTAACGATCAATTGTTCTCACTTATGCTGTTTGCCCCCAAGGTATGATTATCTATAATTACCAGGTAGCTGGTCTAGAGCCTCTGTTCTTTAAACTTTCAAACTTTATTAGTCTCTTTACAAAAAACATTGTGTAGAGAAACATTTTTACAACAGTCAAGAAATGCAACATAGAAGGAGGACAAATTATATGACTTTTTTAAACATAAATTTGGTAAATTTACATAAATTTCTCATTATTTTTTATATTCTTTGTGTTCAGAAGTTGTGAAAATTTTATGATATTTGGTCTGGTGTAATAGTACTCATTAACATATAATTTCCTTTCTAAGGTCAAAAACGGACACTTTAATAAATAATGGAATTCATCACCAATATCATTGGTATCACAATAAGTACAAATTCTATCTTGATAATTCATATTAATCCATCTACCAGACTCCACAATGAATTTATGATTACTTGTTCTAAATTTACACATTAACATTCTTTCGTAAATGTAAATGTAAACTTTATTTATTTTACATCGATTGAGAAACAAGTTATACAACTTATGTAAATCACTCTCGATGGCCAGGATGTAAGCGCGCAAGGGGTCTTAATTCTTTCATTATCATTTAAAGATGCTCCACCGCTGACAAATTGTAATTTGTAACTATCAAAAACATTAGTAATTTGTCACTATCAAAAACAGGAGCAGACGATTTAGTATTTTTCTTCAGTTACAAAAGTCACTTACTTTACACCATTACCAACATTGAAAAGTTTGAGCTTCTAATTTTACTTCAAGTTAAAAAATATGAAAGATAATTAATTGCATCCCGAAAAAATTCCGTGGCACTATATCTTATATGGAATGAAGTATGATTGCGCATGCATCAAAGGCGAAATAAATTATTTTATGTTATTTTTTGTGTTAATTAGGCATATATATACACGATTAAACACCAATTATTGTTCAAATGACGAATATCATATAAGCTCTGTCGGCGGTAGAGCATTTTTAATATATCAAAATATTTTTCAAAAGTACATTCGTTTTTGTATATTCTATAGCAAATTGATTTTGAGGTACAAAAGATGTCATTATTCCATTTTTGTAAAAAAAAAAGGTTACGTAATATTTGCTTAACTTGAGTTGTAACCCATTTTGGATTCAAATTGTGTTGGAACTGAGAGTGCCATATATACATCAGACCACACACGTTTAAAATATTTTGTCAAAAAGTTAAGTATGGAACTACTCTGTTTTCATTTACAAAAACATGATATAACATACTATACACTACAACATTTAATTTATTTTCTTTAGATAGAATCATATTTGACCAATAATTAATCATCTTTATTTTAATGTCAATTATAAGTGGTCTAGTACCCAGTTCGCCATATACCATGTAACTTGGTGTACTTTTTCAAACCAAATAGCAGTTTACAAAATTTTTAGTAAAAGCGCTCAATTGTTTGTACATTTGTAAAACCCCTTATCTGACAACCGTATAACAAAACTGGTTTAACTATTTTTTCAAATAGTTCAAAAATACATCTGACCGATAAATTCACTTTTCTGCCTTTTCTCAAGATATCATACATAGCAATCGATGCTTTTTTAATATTCTGACTCTTTGCATCATTAAATGAAGATGTCTTTGAAAATACTGTTCCTAAATAGTTAAATTTATTAACACATCCTATTACGTTATTATCAAATCTGAAAACATGTCTATTAACAAATCTTCCTTTTGAAAACACCATACATTTGGTTTTATCACTATTTACTCTTAATTTCCAGCGAATTCAGTATTCACTAAATAGATCAAGCTGATTTTGAAGATCAGTGGGATTATCGGAAAATAAAATTGTGTCATCTGCATACAATGGAATAAAAAGCTTTATATACATACAAAGATCCATTTCAAATTTATTGCTTAGACATTCAATGCCTTTAATATTGTGTCTTGATAAAAAATCTTCTATGTCATTTAGATACAAACTAAAAGGGGGGTAAATTTTCCCCTTGTCTCAATCCAAATCGCATGGGAAAAATCCTGATTGACGACCATTGAAGTTAATTTTAGATTTAATTCCTTGATACATATTATATATGACCGTGTACATTTTACCATTCACATTATTAATTAATAGCTTATTCCACAAACCTTTTCTCCATATTTTATCGAAAGCCTTCTCGAAGTCAATAAAAACGCAAAATAGCTTCTTTTTCAACATATTTGTAAGAAAAATTAGAGAGTAGAAAACGTAAATATTATCCAACGTCGAGTATTTCTTTCCGAAGCCAGCTTGACTTTCCGATATAACATTATATTGTTCGGAGTACTTTTGGAGTCCTACATTCAATAGACATGTAAACAATTTTCCAAGGCAACTAACAATTGTGATTGGTCTATAATGTTTAGGGTTATTAACTGCACCTTTATTTCTATATCTTGGAATTATACAACCCTCTAACCATTGTTCTGGCATTTTACCACTATCAAAAATAAAATTAAATATTTTGACATAAAGATCTTACATTTTTGGAGCTGAATATTTACTATATTCATTTAAAATCTTATCGTCAGCACATGCTTTATTAGATTTAAGAAACTTGATAGCTCTTTCAACTTCATCTCTAGTTATATAATTATTTATTTCATTGTTAATCTGGTTATCATTAAACTCAATTAAGACATGATCATTTTCAGCGTCATTTTCAGCAGCATTGCATTCTTTAAAATAGTTAAACATTGTTTCTAATGGAATCTGTGTTTTTGATGTTTTCTTTGTACAATTATTTAACAGTTTCCAATAATCTTTAGGATTACTACTTTTCGTATCATTAAATATATACTTATATATCTATATTTGTTCATAGTTTTTCTATAGGTTTTCGGCTATTATCTGTTGTTTTACAGGATGTAAACAGTATCCCGATAGCTCAACAAATAAGGGAGATATTGCGATTTTCCTAACACCGACACGAAAATGCGTAGAAATGCGTAATTGGGAGTTAAGGGGTTAAGAAGTAATCATTTCTATGACGTCTGTATTGGTTTTTATGACGACGATAATATTTTTTTGCTATGCTACACTCCCTATTAAACCAGGGGTTTAATGTTTATATTTACTTTTTTATTAGATTGGTCATTATTAGTAATGCTTTTCCTTGTACCAAGGGTTAATTTTGCAGCATTCAGTATAATGAGCTAAAATTTAATACTTCAAAATCGTCAATGTATTCAAATAGATCTGACGAGCATTAACATAATCAACTACACTTGAGTTTTTGCATGTAAATTATCACTACCAACTCGTCCATTACAAATAAACAAGTCATTAAATTTACATAATTCAAGTAGACGGTTTCCAAAGTTATTGTTACTCTTATCTTTACTAGTTCTGTATTTGGTTACATTATTCCCGTCAAAAATATTGATGTCAAAATTTGCTCGAAGGATTTCGTTAGCCAGCTCGTCACTTTCATCTATTTCACTGTTATCAACGAAGTCTAGACAATTAGCTGTTCTAGAATTAAAATCTACAAGTAAACAAACATACATGCGAGCTATGGCGCGTTAAATTGATATATTCGTTTTCAATTTCAGAGTATGGGTCTCCTATACAATAATTTGGACCCTCAGGAGGTATATAAACAACACCGATAAGTAACCCATCATCATATCCACATACATTTTCATCAACTTTTAACCAACTGACATATTTACTATCACTGGCTACAGTGTTAATATGGTTTTCAAACTCTCGTTTATAAGCTAGAATTATGCCTCCTGATTTTATCCACTTACATTTAAAGCGGTTTTTCATGAAATTATAATAGCCTGGTATTTCAAGAAAATCTACATCGTCTGTTTTTGTCTCAGACAAACATAAAATATCAAAATTTTCAACCAATTCCAAAAATTCTGGATATTGAATTCTTCTTTGAATCACGCAAACGTTAAGAACTAAAATTCTAATTTGATTACTATTTACATTGGTATTGTGTTCATCATCAACACTAGAGCAATAGTCGGAGGTAGTACTTATTTGTATCTGCCCTCCCGCGCGTCCCTATCGGTGGCCGTTTCCTGGTTTACTGGTGCTGAAGCGCCTGCTCTTGGATCGCGGAGGCCTTGTCGGCGTGTCTTCCTTTTCGCGCTCTTGCACGGCGGTAGGTTTGTAAAGACCGTTATCAATGTAAAGATTATCCCTCACCAGTACCGCCTTCTTTCCTTTCTTCCTCGCTTCCTTATAGCTATCGGGTATAATGTCTTTCTTTTCTCCTCTATTTCCTGCGGGAATTGTTCATTTACTCCAAACTTTGTGCCTGCCAGTCTTCTTGTCGACATCTTGACTCTATTTAGATCTTTGTAGTGTATAAATTTGGCTATGATTGACCTCGGTCTAGCCGTTGTGCGTCTGTCTTTCTTTCTTTCCTATTCTGTGAACGTTAGCCATTAACATTTTGTCTGCGTCTTGTATGTCAAGTTTCTGTTTTATAAATGTCTTAACAACCTTTTCAAATCAAACTTTATTTTGTACCTAATTTAATACAATTAAGGGCATAGGTGGAAAATACATTGTTCTCACAATTTATCATGAATCAACAAAGAAATGTCATTTAACTATATGGTAGACATGCATAGTAACTAATCATAAGGATATTAAAGCTAAAATGAAAAAAAAAACTTTAGCAAGAACAAAAATATGAAAAGTGTAATCTGACATATATATCTCTATTCATGTCCTAAAAAACATAACATGTAATTGAAATGTAATTGAAAAGAAATTGAGCATTACATGTATTTTTATTATGTAATTAATTAAATTACCATTACATGTTATTGATATTTGCTTCAATTACACATTACATTCAATTACTTGACAAGTTGTAATGCTTTACAATTAACTACCATTACATACTAATTACCCACTACCTGGAAGATAATCGCTTCGCTTCAGCTTTGGCTGATGTCGCTATTTTATGATAACTACGAAGGGATTCCATTGGTACCCAGAGAATCATCTGTACCTGCTGTATCTGGATATCATTTCGGATATTTGTGAAAGCATCTAATTTTAACACACGAAACGATAGATAAATATCACCAAAATGACCGTATCTAACGTGTTTTCAAAACCGGCTGACCGTAATATATTTTATGGATGACCAAAATATAAGACGGAAGTTTTGCTGAAATATGAAAACTTATCCAGGCTCACGTAAACAGTAACTTATGGTTCAATAACGTAGGTTAATTTCATCTTATTAAAGCGACATATTCAAACTTTTTAACTCTGATATTGACCTATACATAACCAAATGTATATGTAAGGGCATATTGTTGATCACTATTACACTGTTCATATCGAACAGTTTTCATTTACACAGAGAACATGGCCTCATCGGGATTACAAAATTTACAACTCAATTATCATTGTCCTCTCATACCCATGGCCAGAATAAATTTAAAAAGAAATCCTCATTTGTTCCCTTAAATATTCTAGCAAACATTAACATCAAGGAAAGTCCATGCAATGCAATGTATATATTTAAATAAATATTGTTTAAACTAACAGTGCATTTAGTAAAGCATTAGACATATCTCATTGTATCAAAATGTAGGGTCCAAGCCAAAATTGTTACTCAGGGAACGTCTGGGGTATTATGTTTTAATTACGAATAATTCAATTAACGATTCGGTAAACATTTATGTGTATACAAAGAATTTTTTATCAATCAAACATGATACAAACAAAATCATATATGGTCGAAGATTATAAGTGTATGTTCAAAATATATATACTGGCTTCCAGATTGCACATGTACATGCAATTATCTTTGTGCATATGTGTTATATACTATTATATAGCTTTTATCTCACAAAGAAACTTTATATTAGTAAATACATGTAAATTTTATGCATTTACATGAAATTGATATGCATTTTCACACTGACCTTCACAGTGTGCTAATTTGTTAAGAACTTCAGAGCACATTACCTGGTTCTATTTTGTACATGTAGTAGCACAGGGGCTTGGCACGAATCTCATGTATACTTAAGATCGATTTTAGACCCTGTTGAAGTCAGTGATATTTTGTATGCCTATATAATTTATCACTTCTTTGGTGTATTTGAATATAGGTTAGTTGATAATATCTGTATATATTTTGTCTGGAACTACTCAAATTGTTGCTATAGTAGTGTGTTTACCTTGAAGTAGTTTAATAAATTTATACATTTATTTGAGGAGAGGGATTTATTACTATAGTTATACCAAGTCCGGATATGTATACCTACACTTATGTGTATCATGCTTCGAGAGAATACCCTTGGGCTCCCTTATGCCCCAGCTCCACCCAAAAACCTGTATTTTACGACTCTGACACTAATTCTGCTCTAGATTTCTGGCCATGAATTGTTTTACCTGCATTTTAACTTAACATCCTTGCTCAGGTACATTTTGTATACATACATGTACTGAAGTCCAATAGATCTGGCACAATAAAGGATGTGATTACCTGAACGAACGTAGTACAGTATAAACATTTCTGGTAAATGTAGCTACACGTACACTGCATCTTTAAAACGATTTTGCATATAGTTACGTATAATATCTATAAATGTAATATGTTAATGAGACCACGTGACAATTGTTTTAATTAATGAAGCTGTACTGCTTTAAAATATGAATGACTTGTTTTAGTTCTCTATATATACAATCAACACAGTTCGAAGATGTTTATTACATATGCAGTAAATCAACAAGGTAAAGGTCTAATTTAGCTGGTGCAGTAGACTGTTTAGCAGCCTCAAGTACGTAAATATTAAATTGTCAACTAAATAAACCGTTTATCATTTACTAGATATCCTTTTATATTTATACTTACGTTTAGATTTACCTTGGCTTCAATACAGTATAGCAATAAAACCCCATCATCGTTTCGCATGTTTACTCGATAAAATTGAATTCATTAACTTATATCAACGATTGCTATCGCCCAGATATATCGTTCGCACATCCTCCGCACATCGTTTAACGTTGTGCTGTCACAGTCACACAACTGTAAATTGTACACCTACAGCTGTGCACATTAAATGACGTAATGTTAAATGCAGTGTGTTGGCGATGCTGTGTTGTTCGCTACAACATGTACTGTCCTATTTGTATTTGTAACATTTTCGTTGCATGCAAATGGATAAAAGATGTCAGGACAATAACAATCTCTGAGTTTGATTAACCAAAACGACATTTTACTAGTTGCACGACAATGCATTTTATTCACCTCAGGTGACTGACAAGTCCTGTCCAATGTAATTCGGCGATAGCAGGCCTTACCTACAATGTACGTTTGGGTTTTTCAACATATTAAAATTGAAACCCCCATTTGTAGCTTTACGATACTTGCAATAGATATCACCAATATTTAAGTCCCCCAACGGAATGGGTAACTTACTGTGTCTGCTTCGTTTCTTCTTCCTTCTTCTTCTTCTTCTTGTTCTTATTTTTCTGGTTCTTCTTTTTTCCGCCGTGACTTTGTCTGACCATTTTCTCGAAAACCATATGTCGGATCGCCATGAAATTTTGCAGATGTGTCGACCGGCATAATTTTTTCCGATCAGTATCCAAGATAGCCGCCAAAGCCTTTCATTGTTCAAAATTGGACTGCTTATAGATATCTAACTACTGGTCCTATTTACCTGAATCGGTTTCAACATGTAGTTTAAATCAGATTTTAATTTTTTATAGTGAAAAATACCATAGTTATGAGTAGTAAAAAAAAAAAATAATTGTGCCTGTTTCAAATTTTTAAAACCAGTACATGTAAGAGTTATCTCCGTTTATTCACTGATCAGCAGGGATCCGTTTTAGGCCCAAGTTCATTTTTGTTGTATTTTTAAGTTATAGGTCATATTGTCACTAGTGACATAAAACTATTTTGAGGTCATTTTTGGTGAACTGTAGATGTGCAACTTTTGTAGACCAGGAGCCAAGATGACCACCACGGCATGCAACTGGTCGAAATTGAACAAAAAGGAACATGGTTGAGAACATGAATACAATTATAGACATTGCTGTGCCTAATATATTAAAGTTGTATGGTCTATAACTTTCGCTCTTTTTGTCATAGTGAAAACTGTTTAAGTGTTATACATATTTTTCTCCGTCTGTCTGAGTTTTAAACTTTCTAATTTTACCCCTTTTTATAAAGTTGCAGCACTGGAATTATTTTTATTTATAAAAGTAAAAAATCTTGTTTTAACGTGTACACGTGAAAAATAGGCTCGAAAGATGCCGAATCATTCCGAATTCTTCCGAACGTCGTCGAAGTAACACGGGCGTTGTGAAACCAAAAGAAAATGTCAACAATTTTTCATAAACAAAACATGTGGTCGACCTCAGCAGACTGGCTTTACAAAGAAAATAGGCCCACACATTACAATATTTGATACACACAATATTTTACGGCAATGTGTAAATTGGATGTTTCAAATACTAAATCTGTGGACACATATCAGCATGATTTGCTCATATTAGACAGAAGGATATGGCGTGCCGAACGTTGCAAAATTCAATAAGAGAAATAAAATTTGTAAAGGAAAAAAAAGTTTTGTAATATATCGTTATATGTGTTCAATAAGTTTAATTTGTGTGTAAAAACAATGAATGTTTGTGTAATTTTTTTGATATTTATATGTAAAAATAAAATTTTTGTTGAATAATTTCTTTGTGTGTGTGGAAAATATATTTACACACAAACATAAAACAACATCACACAAAAATATATATATTTTACACACAAACCATTTTTTCACACACAAATATAAAGAATTACACACGCATATATTTTTCACACACACAAAGAAATTTTATTCACACAAATATAAAACAAAATCACACACAAATATATATTTTTACACACAAACCTTTTTTTCACACACAAATATAAAAAAAATACACACAAATATTTTTCACACACCCAAATTGAAAATAATGAACACATAACGATATATTACAAACACATTTTTTTCGGACAAATGTTTTTACTTATTGAATTTTGCAACGTTCGGCACGCCATAGAAGGAAAACGTAAACAAACATATGTGCGCTTACGCTAGCTACCTGGCTCACCACGTGCAGGTCGTGTCGAATGTCAGTCACGTGGTACGATTCGGAATCCGACAGAAACTCGAAGTCACTGAACATGGCGGTGATTGAAGACGCTTTATTCAAAACCAGGAATATATGATCCCTAGATTCCGGCTCTCTTATAGGCCGACATATGCTTTTGGGGAGCTAAATCATCATGCAAGTTACATGCCAATGTTTAAATATCAAATGTTTAAGTGGCATATCGTTACAGTGAAATTAGCATGCGATATAACTTTAACTTTAAATGATGTGACTTTTCAAAAAGCATTTTTCTTCTGCAAAATAAAATGTACTTACCGGTAAAACAATGGCATGTCATCATTCAGGGGAAATCACTCTTGTCAAATTAGGCTCTGTGGAGATCGAGGGAACTTTATGTTACGGCACCCGTCATAGCTAGACTTTGTTATTGACGTATTTGAAACAACAATACAAATATATATAAAGGTAAACGTTCTAGTGGGCCTATAAACTCGTGTTTGTACATATTCCTCGAAAAGACGTCCAATTCATTTGAAAACCTCCAAACCTTCATGTATTGGAAGTAATCTTAAACGTGAACTCATCAAAGTAGAACTCAAGTGATCACAAAATTGGAGAAACTCTCCGTTTGTCACACCTCTTTCACGCAGGCGGTTGGAATCGGACGCCGCGTCACAACTATGTTAAATATCCTGCAACGTATGATTATTGTGTAAGAGTGTGTAATCATACAACGCAAAATATTTTAATTGTTTTGCACTACGGCCATACAGTTATAAGCTTTATCTCTTTTTATTTTTATTTGAAAATGTTTTAAGATATAAATGATAATGCATAACTATCCTTAATCATTGGCAGTCTACCACCAGAGAGGAAGACAACGATCACTGCACTGCACCGCCGTTATTTGGCTACCACCTAGAAGGTAAATAAAAATGTATCTGATGCTTCGTGTTAAACAACTGATGGTTGTATGTGTGAAGCACAGGTTCACATAGGTAATAATGTCTCTTTATCATTGAGTTAAATTTCAATCTTTGAACTACATCAAAGAAGTTTTTTCAAATTATATTTCATTAACTGTTTGAACTTGACATTTGGTAAGGGACCACCTCGCTGAGTTGGTCTATCACTGTGTACAGAAAATAGGTTTGGTTTGCTTTATTGAGTTTCATTAAAGGAGTTCACAGAGAAAACAAAGCAGCCAAAAACAGTCAATACAACTACCCCACACGGAATTCAAAATCGCGACCCTGTTGTAGAACGCTTTTGTTAATATGTTGGACTATTCACTGCCTATGAGAAAGTGACAATGCAATAGCAACCTTCAGGCGATCTCATAAATAGCAATGGACGCTCATAAATTACTGTCGGTTTTTGATTTTGTTGTCATACCATCATAGGTAAGGACATGTTCAAATAATGAATATGTGCGATATTTTTCTCTTGGCCAGGTGCCTTTATGTCCGATGTGCCCCCCTCGCCACAGAAGCCAAACCCGTCTGTCCAACAGGTACAGTATAATACTTACACAACTGTGAAATGCACTCGTCCGTCGGCCAAGTGCTCCTTTAAAATCTACTTGTCCGAATGGCATTTTCATTTGCCCTCAAATATTTTCCAGATACTTTTGTATATGTGACTGTGTAAATAGTATATATAGAGGCTACTCAACGAGTGGTCGTTGGATATGGAATTTATTCCACACGAGTGGGTTATTTTTAGTACGAGCGTACTCTCGCACTATTATTTTCCTTGCCGGGTGTGGAGTCTGTGTACATCCGCTACGCGCAGATTCCAACAACGCACGCTATACCGGAAGTCGGTGTCTTATACCGTTTAACAGATTTCGCCGTGATTTAGTGACACTAACCTTTCAAAACATATACTAAGATATACCTGTCAGCGATGTTATATTATAAATTAAGAACAGTGACATTACACAGTGCTATACACATTTGTTTTGTGTAAACTTCAAACGCCGTATCCTACAAACTCTTGCATCGGTCACGATATTCTAAGAATCTGATCGACTTTGGGGGCTGGAACAATACAATGCAAATCAGGTTTTATAGTCCATCAAAGAAAATGACGAAACGGGTAACTTTTAGTACCGGCCAAATACGTTTACAGCGTTAACTATATTTAATTTATATCACATCATCCTAGGTCCTAGGTGTACGTTGCACTATTGCGATCACTTACTAAAACCTGTGACCACAGACCACATTTGGTGCAGTTCTAATATCTTTTTTTTCTTTTATAAAATTACCAAGCTGTGGGTAGGAGAAACGGAATAAAAACATAAAATATCAGTCTGAGCTCTAGATTTGATATACCGCATGAAGGCATTCAAGCATGACACAGGTAAGTCACCACTGCACATAGACTGGACAGTGTCGAAACAAGTTTATCGTATCAATATCAATACGATAATAAATTCATTTCTATATAACAAAGAACACAATTAACAAAGTTCAAAGTAATTTCACATTTAAAGTTATGATGAAGTAAAGGAAATTATTTATTACAATAGTCCCTAGGATAATGAGCGAAAGTGCTACGTACAACTGTTGCCGAGGATGATTTCATACTGGAAATTAAGGTTAGGAAGTAGTTAGTGAGCGCTTAATGTCTAGTTTAAAAGTTACAAAAGACATGAGTTTTATCGAGTGTCCTTTTTAACTAACCTTCGAGTGGGGAATAAATTCCATATCCAACAACCACGAGTCGTGTGACCTGTTTCTACCACAATTATATCCGATTTTAGTCGATAGAAGTATGACGAGGATAAGCACGCTATCCAATAGCAGTTTTGACGTCAAGCGGCGATCACAGCATAGCATGATGTCACTCAATTATTGATTACGTTTACAAATGATGACATGACATTGAGAAATAAGTATTTCGGTCAAAGTTCACCGTGTCAGCCAATCAGAATACATACAGAGTTTATACCACGTGTGGTATAAACAAATTGTTATTCAACAGCTGCATCGTTTATTTGATACCATGAGAGTTGAATAACACCGCCTATTGTGGTAGAATTTTTTATTTGTATTTGTAACATTTTCGTTGCATGCAAATGGATAAAAACTTTCTAATTTTACCCCTTTTTATAAAGTTGCAGCACTGGAATTATTTTTATTTATATAAGTAAAAAACCTTTTTAACGTGTACACGTGACAAATAGGCTCGAAAGATGCAGAATCATTCCGAACTCTTCCGAACGTTGTCGCGACAATCTCGAAGTAACACGAGCGTTGTGAAACCAAGAGAAAATTTCAACAATTTTTCATAAACAAAACATGTGGTCAACCTCAGCAGACTGGATCTACAAAGAAAATATGCCCGCACTTTACAATATTTGATACACAAAATATTTTACGGTAATGTGTAAATGGGGTGTTTCAAATACTAAATCTGTGGACACATATCAGCATGATTTGCTCATATTAGACAGAAGGATATAGCGTGCCGAACGTTGCAAAATTCAATAAGTGAAATAAAATGTGTAAAGAAAAAAAAGTTTTGTAATATATCGTTATATGTGTTCAATATGTTTAATTTGTGTGTAAAAAACAATGAATGTTTGTGTGATTTCTTTAATATTTATATGTAAAAATAATTATTTTTTTTAATAATTTTTGCGGTCACACTTAATAACGACAACAAACGACAACACGTTAAATACAAGGAAAAGTTAGTGACAACACAAGATATGTTATTCAGTACATTAAAATGAATATTTCTACCAAGTTTTATGAAGATTGGTGCAAAAATGAAGGAATTAGAGCGATTTTAATACTCTGAAATCGGCCGCTGGTCAACGATAGATCGAGTGACAAGAGGTTTGCCGTGATGGTATACCGACAACACATTGTAACATCGAAAATGTTTTAAAAACCTAACGACAACAGAAGATATGTTATTTGTCATACTATAATGCATCTATGTACAAAAAATCAATAGCATGCGATATAACTTTAACTTTAAATGATGTGACTTTTCAAAAAGCATTTTTCTTCTGCAAAATAAAATGTACTTACCGGTAAAACAATGGCACGTCATCATCCAGGGGAGATCACTCTTGTCAAATTAGGCTCTGTGGAGATCGGGGGAACTTTATGTGACGGCACCCGTCACAATTAGACTTTGTTTTTGACGTATTTGAAATAACAATACAAATATATGCTAACAGGTAAACGTTCTAGTGGGCCTATAAACCCGTGTTTGTACATATTCCTCGAAAAGACGTCCAATTCATTTGAAAACCGCCAAAATCCAGACATATTACATGTAACCATTTAAACTTTCATGTATTGGAAGTAATCTTAAACGTGAACTCATCAAAGAAGAACTCAAGTGATCACAAAATTGGAGAAACTCTCCGTTTGTCACACCTCTTTCACGCAGGCGGTTGGAATCGGACGCCGCGTCACAACTATGTTAAATATCCTGCAACGTATGAATATTGTGTAAGAGTGTGTAATCATACAACGCAAAATATTTTAATTGTTTTGCTCTACGGCCATACAGTTATAAGCTTTATCTCTTTTTATTTTTATTTGAAAATGTTTTAAGATATAAATGATAATGCATAACTATCCTTTATCATTGGCAGTCTACCACCAGAGAGGAAGACAACGATCACTGCACTGCACTGCCGTTATTTGGCTATCACCTAGAAGGTAAATAAAAAATGTATCTGATGCTTCGTGTTAAACAACTGATGGTTGTATGTGGAGCAGAGGTTCACATAGGTAATAATGTCTCTTTATCATTGAGTTAAATTTCAATCTTTGAACTACATCAAAGAAGTTTTTTTCAGATTATATTTCATTAACTGTTTGAACTTGACATTTGGTTAAGGGACCACCTCGTTGAGTTGGTCTATTACTGTGTACAGAAAATAGGTTTGGTTTGGTTTATTGAGGGTCATTAAAGGAGTTCACAGAGAAAACAAAGCAGCCAAAAACAGTCAATACAACTATCCTACACGGAATTAAAAATCGCGACCCTGTTGTAGAACGCTTTTGTTAATATGTTGGGCTATTCACTGCCTATGAGGAAGTGACAATGCAATAGCAACCTTCAGGCTATCTCATAAATAGCAATGGACGCTCATAAATTACTGTCGGTTTTTGATTTTGTTGTCATACCATCATAGGTAAGGACAGATTCAAATAATGAATATGTGTGATATTTTTTTCTCTTGGCCAGGTGCCGTTATGTCCGATGTGCCCCCCTCGCCACAGAAGCCAAACCCGTCTGTCCAACAGGTACAGTATAACACTTACACAACTGTGAAATGCACTCGTCCGTCGGCCAAGTGCTCCCTTAAAATCTACTTGTCCGAATGGCATTTTCATTTGCCCTCAAACATTTTCCAGATACTTTTGCATATGTGACTGTGTACATATTATATATAGAGGCTACTCAACGAGTGGTCGTTGGATATGGAATTTATTCCACACGAGTGGGTTATTTTTAGTACGAGCGTACTCTCGCACTATTATTTTCCTTGCCGAGTGTGGAGTCTGTGTACATCCGTTACGCGCAGATTCCAACAACGCACGCTATACCGGAAGTCGATGTCTTATACCGTTTAACAGATTTCGCCGTGATTTAGTGACACTAACCTTTCAAAACATATACTAAGATATACCTGTCAGCGATGTTCTATTTTAAATTAAGAACAGTGACATTACACAGTGCTATACACATTTGTTTTGTGTAAACTTCAAACGCCGTATCATACAAACTCTTGCATCGGTCACGATATTCTAAGAATCTGATCGACTTTGGGGGCTGGAACAATACAATGCAAATCAGGTTTTATAGTCCATAAAAGAAAATGACGAGACGGGTAACTTTTAGTACCGGCCAAAAACGTTTACAGCGTTAACTATATTTAATTTATATCACATCATCCTAGGTCCTAGGTGTACGTTGCACTATTGCGATCACTTACTAAAACCTGTGACCACAGACCACATTTGGTGCAGTTCTAATATTTTTTTTTATAAAATTACCCAGCTGTGCGTAGGAGAAACAGAATAAAAAACATAAAATATCAGTCTGAGCTCTAGATTTGATATACCGCATGAAGGCATTCAAGCATGACACAGGTAAATCACCACTGCACAGAGACTGGACAGTGTCGAAACAAGTTTATCGTATCAATATCAATACGATAATAAAGTCATTTTTATGTAACAAAGAACACAATTAACAAAGTTCAAAGTAATTTCACATTTAAAGTTATGATGAAGTAAAGGAAATTATTTATTACAATAGTCCCTAGGATAATGAGGAAAGTGCTACGTACAACTGTTGCCGAGGATGATTTCATACTGGAAATTAAGGTTAGGAAGTAGTTAGTGAGCGCTTAATGTCTAGTTTAAAAGTTACAAAAGACATGAGTTTTATCGAGTGTCCTTTTTAACTAACCTTCGAGTGGGGAATAAATTCCATATCCAACAACCACGAGTCGTGTGACCTGTTTCTACCACAATTATATCCGATTTTAGTCGATAGAAGTATGACGAGGATAAGTACGCTATCCAATAGCAGTTTTGACGTCAAGCGGCGATCACAGCATAGCATGATGTCACTCAATTATTGATGACGTTTACAAATGATGACATGACATTGAGAAATAAGTATTTCGGTCAAAGTTCACCGTGTCAGCCAATCAGAATACATACAGAGTTTATACCACGTGTGGTATAAACAAATTGTTATTCAACAGCTGCATCGTTTATTTGATACCATGAGAGTTGAATAACACCGCCTATTGTGGTAGAATTTTTTATTTGTATTTGTAACATTTTCGTTGCATGCAAATGGATAAAAACTTTCTAATTTTACCCCTTTTTATAAAGTTGCAGCACTGGAATTATTTTTATTTATATAAGTAAAAAACCTTTTTAACGTGTACACGTGACAAATAGGCTCGAAAGATGCAGAATCATTCCGAACTCTTCCGAACGTTGTCGCGACAATCTCGAAGTAACACGAGCGTTGTGAAACCAAGAGAAAATTTCAACAATTTTTCATAAACAAAACATGTGGTCAACCTCAGCAGACTGGATCTACAAAGAAAATATGCCCGCACTTTACAATATTTGATACACAAAATATTTTACGGTAATGTGTAAATGGGGTGTTTCAAATACTAAATCTGTGGACACATATCAGCATGATTTGCTCATATTTGACAGAAGGATATAGCGTGCCGAACGTTGCAAAATTCAATAAGTGAAATAAAATGTGTAAAGAAAAAAACGTTTTGTAATATATCGTTATATGTGTTCAATATGTTTAATTTGTGTGTAAAAACAATGAATGTTTGTGTAATTTCTTTAATATTTATATGTAAAAATATATTTTTTTTAATAATTTTTGCGGTCACACTTAATAACGACAACAAACGACAACACGTTAAATACAAGGAAAAGTTAGTGACAACACAAGATATGTTATTCAGTACATTAAAATGAATATTTCTACCAAGTTTTATGAAGATTGGAGCAAAAATGAAGGAATTAGAGCGATTTGAATATTCTGAAATCGGCCGCTGGTCAACGATAGATCGAGTAACAAGAGGTTTGCCGTGACGGTATACCGACAACACATTGTAACATCGAAAATGTTTTAAAAACCTAACGACAACAGAAGATATGTTATTTGTCATACTATAATGCATCTATGTACAAAAATTCAATAGCATGCGATATAACTTTAACTTTAAATGATGTGACTTTTCAAAAAGCATTTTTCTTCTGCAAAATAAAATGTACTTACCGGTAAAACAATGGCACGTCATCATCCAGGGGAGATCACTCTTGTCAAATTAGGCTCTGTGGAGATCGGGGGAACTTTATGTGACGGCACCCGTCACAATTAGACTTTGTTTTTGACGTATTTGAAATAACAATACAAATATATGCTAACAGGTAAACGTTCTAGTGGGCCTATAAACCCGTGTTTGTACATATTCCTCGAAAAGACGTCCAATTCATTTGAAAACCGCCAAAATCCAGACATATTACATGTAACCATTTAAACTTTCATGTATTGGAAGTAATCTTAAACGTGAACTCATCAAAGAAGAACTCAAGTGATCACAAAATTGGAGAAACTCTCCGTTTGTCACACCTCTTTCACGCAGGCGGTTGGAATCGGACGCCGCGTCACAACTATGTTAAATATCCTGCAACGTATGAATATTGTGTAAGAGTGTGTAATCATACAACGCAAAATATTTTAATTGTTTTGCTCTACGGCCATACAGTTATAAGCTTTATCTCTTTTTATTTTTATTTGAAAATGTTTTAAGATATAAATGATAATGCATAACTATCCTTTATCATTGGCAGTCTACCACCAGAGAGGAAGACAACGATCAACTGCACTGCACTGCCGTTATTTGGCTATCACCTAGAAGGTAAATAAAAAATGTATCTGATGCTTCGTGTTAAACAACTGATGGTTGTATGTGGAGCAGAGGTTCACATAGGTAATAATGTCTCTTTATCATTGAGTTAAATTTCAATCTTTGAACTACATCAAAGAAGTTTTTTCAGATTATATTTCATTAACTGTTTGAACTTGACATTTGGTTAAGGGACCACCTCGTTGAGTTGGTCTATTACTGTGTACAGAAAATAGGTTTGGTTTGGTTTATTGAGGGTCATTAAAGGAGTTCACAGAGAAAACAAAGCAGCCAAAAACAGTCAATACAACTATCCTACACGGAATTAAAAATCGCGACCCTGTTGTAGAACGCTTTTGTTAATATGTTGGGCTATTCACTGCCTATGAGGAAGTGACAATGCAATAGCAACCTTCAGGCTATCTCATAAATAGCAATGGACGCTCATAAATTACTGTCGGTTTTTGATTTTGTTGTCATACCATCATAGGTAAGGACAGTTTCAAATAATGAATATGTGTGATATTTTTTTCTCTTGGCCAGGTGCCGTTATGTCCGATGTGCCCCCCTCGCCACAGAAGCCAAACCCGTCTGTCCAACAGGTACAGTATAACACTTACACAACTGTGAAATGCACTCGTCCGTCGGCCAAGTGCTCCCTTAAAATCTACTTGTCCGAATGGCATTTTCATTTGCCCTCAAACATTTTCCAGATACTTTTGCATATGTGACTGTGTACATATTATATATAGAGGCTACTCAACGAGTGGTCGTTGGATATGGAATTTATTCCACACGAGTGGGTTATTTTTAGTACGAGCGTACTCTCGCACTATTATTTTCCTTGCCGAGTGTGGAGTCTGTGTACATCCGTTACGCGCAGATTCCAACAACGCACGCTATACCGGAAGTCGATGTCTTATACCGTTTAACAGATTTCGCCGTGATTTAGTGACACTAACCTTTCAAAACATATACTAAGATATACCTGTCAGCGATGTTCTATTTTAAATTAAGAACAGTGACATTACACAGTGCTATACACATTTATTTTGTGTAAACTTCAAACGCCGTATCATACAAACTCTTGCATCGGTCACGATATTCTAAGAATCTGATCGACTTTGGGGGCTGGAACAATACAATGCAAATCAGGTTTTATAGTCCATAAAAGAAAATGACGAGACGGGTAACTTTTAGTACCGGCCAAAAACGTTTACAGCGTTAACTATATTTAATTTATATCACATCATCCTAGGTCCTAGGTGTACGTTGCACTATTGCGATCACTTACTAAAACCTGTGACCACAGACCACATTTGGTGCAGTTCTAATATTTTTTTTTTATAAAATTACCCAGCTGTGCGTAGGAGAAACAGAATAAAAAACATAAAATATCAGTCTGAGCTCTAGATTTGATATACCGCATGAAGGCATTCAAGCATGACACAGGTAAATCACCACTGCACAGAGACTGGACAGTGTCGAAACAAGTTTATCGTATCAATATCAATACGATAATAAAGTCATTTTTATGTAACAAAGAACACAATTAACAAAGTTCAAAGTAATTTCACATTTAAAGTTATGATGAAGTAAAGGAAATTATTTATTACAATAGTCCCTAGGATAATGAGCGAAAGTGCTACGTACAACTGTTGCCGAGGATGATTTCATACTGGAAATTAAGGTTAGGAAGTAGTTAGTGAGCGCTTAATGTCTAGTTTAAAAGTTACAAAAGACATGAGTTTTATCGAGTGTCCTTTTTAACTAACCTTCGAGTGGGGAATAAATTCCATATCCAACAACCACGAGTCGTGTGACCTGTTTCTACCACAATTATATCCGATTTTAGTCGATAGAAGTATGACGAGGATAAGCACGCTATCCAATAGCAGTTTTGACGTCAAGCGGCGATCACAGCATAGCATGATGTCACTCAATTATTGATGACGTTTACAAATGATGACATGACATTGAGAAATAAGTATTTCGGTCAAAGTTCACCGTGTCAGCCAATCAGAATACATACAGAGTTTATACCACGTGTGGTATAAACAAATTGTTATTCAACAGCTGCATCGTTTATTTGATACCATGAGAGTTGAATAACACCGCCTATTGTGGTAGAATTTTTTATTTGTATTTGTAACATTTTCGTTGCATGCAAATGGATAAAAACTTTCTAATTTTACCCCTTTTTATAAAGTTGCAGCACTGGAATTATTTTTATTTATATAAGTAAAAAAACCTTTTTAACGTGTACACGTGACAAATAGGCTCGAAAGATGCAGAATCATTCCGAACTCTTCCGAACGTTGTCGCGACAATCTCGAAGTAACACGAGCGTTGTGAAACCAAGAGAAAATTTCAACAATTTTTCATAAACAAAACATGTGGTCAACCTCAGCAGACTGGATCTACAAAGAAAATATGCCCGCACTTTACAATATTTGATACACAAAATATTTTACGGTAATGTGTAAATGGGGTGTTTCAAATACTAAATCTGTGGACACATATCAGCATGATTTGCTCATATTTGACAGAAGGATATAGCGTGCCGAACGTTGCAAAATTCAATAAGTGAAATAAAATGTGTAAAGAAAAAAACGTTTTGTAATATATCGTTATATGTGTTCAATATGTTTAATTTGTGTGTAAAAACAATGAATGTTTGTGTAATTTCTTTAATATTTATATGTAAAAATATATTTTTTTTAATAATTTTTGCGGTCACACTTAATAACGACAACAAACGACAACACGTTAAATACAAGGAAAAGTTAGTGACAACACAAGATATGTTATTCAGTACATTAAAATGAATATTTCTACCAAGTTTTATGAAGATTGGTGCAAAAATGAAGGAATTAGAGCGATTTTAATATTCTGAAATCGGCCGCTGGTCAACGATAGATCGAGTAACAAGAGGTTTGCCGTGACAATGGCACGTCATCATCCAGGGGAGATCACTCAAATGTCAAAATTAGGCTCTGTGGAGATCGAGGGAACTTTATGTGACGGCACCCGTCACAATTAGACTTTGTTATTGACGTATTTGAAACAACAATACAAATATATGCTAACAGGTAAACGTTCTAGTGGGCCTATAAACCCGTGTTTGTACATATTCCTCGAAAAGACGTCCAATTCATTTGAAAACCGCCAAAATCCAGACATATTACATGTAACCATTTAAACTTTCATGTATTGGAAGTAATCTTAAACGTGAACTCATCAAAGTAGAACTCAAGTGATCACAAAATTGGAGAAACTCTCCGTTTGTCACACCTCTTTCACGCAGGCGGTTGGAATCGGACGCCGCGTCACAACTATGTTAAATATCCTGCAACGTATGATTATTGTGTAAGAGTGTGTAATCATACAACGCAAAATATTTTAATTGTTTTGCTCTACGGCCATACAGTTATAAGCTTTATCTCTTTTTATTTTTATTTGAAAATGTTTTAAGATATAAATGATAATGCATAACTATCCTTTATCATTGGCAGTCTACCACCAGAGAGGAAGACAACGATCACTGCACTGCACTGCCGTTATTTGGCTATCACCTAGAAGGTAAATAAAAAATGTATCTGATGCTTCGTGTTAAACAACTGATGGTTGTATGTGGAGCAGAGGTTCACATAGGTAATAATGGCTCTTTATCATTGAGTTAAATTTCAATCTTTGAACTACATCAAAGAAGTTTTTTCAGATTATATTTCATTAACTGTTTGAACTTGACATTTGGTTAAGGGACCACCTCGTTGAGTTGGTCTATTACTGTGTACAGAAAATAGGTTTGGTTTGGTTTATTGAGGGTCATTAAAGGAGTTCACAGAGAAAACAAAGCAGCCAAAAACAGTCAATACAACTATCCTACACGGAATTAAAAATCGCGACCCTGTTGTAGAACGCTTTTGTTAATATGTTGGGCTATTCACTGCCTATGAGGAAGTGACAATGCAATAGCAACCTTCAGGCTATCTCATAAATAGCAATGGACGCTCATAAATTACTGTCGGTTTTTGATTTTGTTGTCATACCATCATAGGTAAGGACAGATTCAAATAATGAATATGTGTGATATTTTTTTCTCTTTGCCAGGTGCCGTTATGTCCGATGTGCCCCCCTCGCCACAGAAGCCAAACCCGTCTGTCCAACAGGTACAGTATAACACTTACACAACTGTGAAATGCACTCGTCCGTCGGCCAAGTGCTCCCTTAAAATCTACTTGTCCGAATGGCATTTTCATTTGCCCTCAAACATTTTCCAGATACTTTTGCATATGTGACTGTGTAAATAGTATATATAGAGGCTACTCAACGAGTGGTCGTTTGATATGGAATTTATTCCACACGAGTGGGTTATTTTTAGTACGAGCGTACTCTCGCACTATTATTTTCCTTGCCGAGTGTGGAGTCTGTGTACATCCGTTACGCGCAGATTCCAACAACGCACGCTATACCGGAAGTCGATGTCTTATACCGTTTAACAGATTTCGCCGTGATTTAGTGACACTAACCTTTCAAAACATATACTAAGATATACCTGTCAGCGATGTTCTATTTTAAATTAAGAACAGTGACATTACACAGTGCTATACACATTTATTTTGTGTAAACTTCAAACGCCGTATCATACAAACTCTTGCATCGGTCACGATATTCTAAGAATCTGATCGACTTTGGGGGCTGGAACAATACAATGCAAATCAGGTTTTATAGTCCATAAAAGAAAATGACGAGACGGGTAACTTTTAGTACCGGCCAAAAACGTTTACAGCGTTAACTATATTTAATTTATATCACATCATCCTAGGTCCCAGGTGTACGTTGCACTATTGCGATCACTTACTAAAACCTGTGACCACAGACCACATTTGGTGCAGTTCTAATATTTTTTTTTTATAAAATTACCCAGCTGTGCGTAGGAGAAACAGAATAAAAAACATAAAATATCAGTCTGAGCTCTAGATTTGATATACCGCATGAAGGCATTCAAGCATGACACAGGTAAATCACCACTGCACAGAGACTGGACAGTGTCGAAACAAGTTTATCGTATCAATATCAATACGATAATAAAGTCATTTTTATGTAACAAAGAACACAATTAACAAAGTTCAAAGTAATTTCACATTTAAAGTTATGATGAAGTAAAGGAAATTATTTATTACAATAGTCCCTAGGATAATGAGCGAAAGTGCTACGTACAACTGTTGCCGAGGATGATTTCATACTGGAAATTAAGGTTAGGAAGTAGTTAGTGAGCGCTTAATGTCTAGTTTAAAAGTTACAAAAGACATGAGTTTTATCGAGTGTCCTTTTTAACTAACCTTCGAGTGGGGAATAAATTCCATATCCAACAACCACGAGTCGTGTGACCTGTTTCTACCACAATTATATCCGATTTTAGTCGATAGAAGTATGACGAGGATAAGCACGCTATCCAATAGCAGTTTTGACGTCAAGCGGCGATCACAGCATAGCATGATGTCACTCAATTATTGATGACGTTTACAAATGATGACATGACATTGAGAAATAAGTATTTCGGTCAAAGTTCACCGTGTCAGCCAATCAGAATACATACAGAGTTTATACCACGTGTGGTATAAACAAATTGTTATTCAACAGCTGCATCGTTTATTTGATACCATGAGAGTTGAATAACACCGCCTATTGTGGTAGAATTTTTTATTTGTATTTGTAACATTTTCGTTGCATGCAAATGGATAAAAACTTTCTAATTTTACCCCTTTTTATAAAGTTGCAGCACTGGAATTATTTTTATTTATATAAGTAAAAAACCTTTTTAACGTGTACACGTGACAAATAGGCTCGAAAGATGCAGAATCATTCCGAACTCTTCCGAACGTTGTCGCGACAATCTCGAAGTAACACGAGCGTTGTGAAACCAAGAGAAAATTTCAACAATTTTTCATAAACAAAACATGTGGTCAACCTCAGCAGACTGGATCTACAAAGAAAATATGCCCGCACTTTACAATATTTGATACACAAAATATTTTACGGTAATGTGTAAATGGGGTGTTTCAAATACTAAATCTGTGGACACATATCAGCATGATTTGCTCATATTTGACAGAAGGATATAGCGTGCCGAACGTTGCAAAATTCAATAAGTGAAATAAAATGTGTAAAGAAAAAAACCGTTTTGTAATATATCGTTATATGTGTTCAATATGTTTAATTTGTGTGTAAAAACAATGAATGTTTGTGTAATTTCTTTAATATTTATATGTAAAAATATATTTTTTTTAATAATTTTTGCGGTCACACTTAATAACGACAACAAACGACAACACGTTAAATACAAGGAAAAGTTAGTGACAACACAAGATATGTTATTCAGTACATTAAAATGAATATTTCTACCAAGTTTTATGAAGATTGGTGCAAAAATGAAGGAATTAGAGCGATTTTAATATTCTGAAATCGGCCGCTGGTCAACGATAGATCGAGTGACAAGAGGTTTGCCGTGACGGTATACCGACAACACATTGTAACATCGAAAATGTTTTAAAAACCTAACGACAACAGAAGATATGTTATTTGTCATACTATAATGCATCTATGTACAAAAATTCATTAGCATGCGATATAACTTTAACTTTAAATGATGTGACTTTTCTGCAAAATAAAATGTACTTACCGGTAAAACAATGGCACGTCATCATCCAGGGGAGATCACTCATGTCAAATTAGGCTCTGTGGAGATCGAGGGAACTTTATGTGACGGCACCCGTCACAATTAGACTTTGTTATTGACGTATTTGAAACAACAATACAAATATATGCTAACAGGTAAACGTTCTAGTGGGCCTATAAACCCGTGTTTGTACATATTCCTCGAAAAGACGTCCAATTCATTTGAAAACCGCCAAAATCCAGACATATTACATGTAACCATTTAAACTTTCATGTATTGGAAGTAATCTTAAACGTGAACTCATCAAAGTAGAACTCAAGTGATCACAAAATTGGAGAAACTCTCCGTTTGTCACACCTCTTTCACGCAGGCGGTTGGAATCGGACGCCGCGTCACAACTATGTTAAATATCCTGCAACGTATGATTATTGTGTAAGAGTGTGTAATCATACAACGCAAAATATTTTAATTGTTTTGCTCTACGGCCATACAGTTATAAGCTTTATCTCTTTTTATTTTTATTTGAAAATGTTTTAAGATATAAATGATAATGCATAACTATCCTTTATCATTGGCAGTCTACCACCAGAGAGGAAGACAACGATCACTGCACTGCACTGCCGTTATTTGGCTATCACCTAGAAGGTAAATAAAAAATGTATCTGATGCTTCGTGTTAAACAACTGATGGTTGTATGTGGAGCAGAGGTTCACATAGGTAATAATGTCTCTTTATCATTGAGTTAAATTTCAATCTTTGAACTACATCAAAGAAGTTTTTTCAGATTATATTTCATTAACTGTTTGAACTTGACATTTGGTTAAGGGACCACCTCGTTGAGTTGGTCTATTACTGTGTACAGAAAATAGGTTTGGTTTGGTTTATTGAGGGTCATTAAAGGAGTTCACAGAGAAAACAAAGCAGCCAAAAACAGTCAATACAACTATCCTACACGGAATTAAAAATCGCGACCCTGTTGTAGAACGCTTTTGTTAATATGTTGGGCTATTCACTGCCTATGAGGAAGTGACAATGCAATAGCAACCTTCAGGCTATCTCATAAATAGCAATGGACGCTCATAAATTACTGTCGGTTTTTGATTTTGTTGTCATACCATCATAGGTAAGGACAGATTCAAATAATGAATATGTGTGATATTTTTTTCTCTTGGCCAGGTGCCGTTATGTCCGATGTGCCCCCCTCGCCACAGAAGCCAAACCCGTCTGTCCAACAGGTACAGTATAACACTTACACAACTGTGAAATGCACTCGTCCGTCGGCCAAGTGCTCCCTTAAAATCTACTTGTCCGAATGGCATTTTCATTTGCCCTCAAACATTTTCCAGATACTTTTGCATATGTGACTGTGTAAATAGTATATATAGAGGCTACTCAACGAGTGGTCGTTTGATATGGAATTTATTCCACACGAGTGGGTTATTTTTAGTACGAGCGTACTCTCGCACTATTATTTTCCTTGCCGAGTGTGGAGTCTGTGTACATCCGTTACGCGCAGATTCCAACAACGCACGCTATACCGCAAGTCGATGTCTTATACCGTTTAACAGATTTCGCCGTGATTTAGTGACACTAACCTTTCAAAACATATACTAAGATATACCTGTCAGCGATGTTCTATTTTAAATTAAGAACAGTGACATTACACAGTGCTATACACATTTATTTTGTGTAAACTTCAAACGCCGTATCATACAAACTCTTGCATCGGTCACGATATTCTAAGAATCTGATCGACTTTGGGGGCTGGAACAATACAATGCAAATCAGGTTTTATAGTCCATAAAAGAAAATGACGAGACGGGTAACTTTTAGTACCGGCCAAAAACGTTTACAGCGTTAACTATATTTAATTTATATCACATCATCCTAGGTCCTAGGTGTACGTTGCACTATTGCGATCACTTACTAAAACCTGTGACCACAGACCACATTTGGTGCAGTTCTAATATCTTTTTTTTCTTTTATAAAATTACCAAGCTGTGGGTAGGAGAAACGGAATAAAAACATAAAATATCAGTCTGAGCTCTAGATTTGATATACCGCATGAAGGCATTCAAGCATGACACAGGTAAATCACCACTGCACAGAGACTGGACAGTGTCGAAACAAGTTTATCGTATCAATATCAATACGATAATAAAGTCATTTTTATGTAACAAAGAACACAATTAACAAAGTTCAAAGTAATTTCACATTTAAAGTTATGATGAAGTAAAGGAAATTATTTATTACAATAGTCCCTAGGATAATGAGCGAAAGTGCTACGTACAACTGTTGCCGAGGATGATTTCATACTGGAAATTAAGGTTAGGAAGTAGTTAGTGAGCGCTTAATGTCTAGTTTAAAAGTTACAAAAGACATGAGTTTTATCGAGTGTCCTTTTTAACTAACCTTCGAGTGGGGAATAAATTCCATATCCAACAACCACGAGTCGTGTGACCTGTTTCTACCAAATTATATCCGATTTTAGTCGATAGAAGTATGACGAGGATAAGCACGCTATCCAATAGCAGTTTTGACGTCAAGCGGCGATCACAGCATAGCATGATGTCACTCAATTATTGATGACGTTTACAAATGATGACATGACATTGAGAAATAAGTATTTCGGTCAAAGTTCACCGTGTCAGCCAATCAGAATACATACAGAGTTTATACCACGTGTGGTATAAACAAATTGTTATTCAACAGCTGCATCGTTTATTTGATACCATGAGAGTTGAATAACACCGCCTATTGTGGTAGAATTTTTTATTTGAATTTGTAACATTTTCGTTGCATGCAAATGGATAAAAACTTTCTAATTTTACCCCTTTTTATAAAGTTGCAGCACTGGAATTATTTTTATTTATATAAGTAAAAAACCTTTTTAACGTGTACACGTGACAAATAGGCTCGAAAGATGCAGAATCATTCCGAACTCTTCCGAACGTTGTCGCGACAATCTCGAAGTAACACGAGCGTTGTGAAACCAAGAGAAAATTTCAACAATTTTTCATAAACAAAACATGTGGTCAACCTCAGCAGACTGGATCTACAAAGAAAATATGCCCGCACTTTACAATATTTGATACACAAAATATTTTTACGGTAATGTGTAAATGGGGTGTTTCAAATACTAAATCTGTGGACACATATCAGCATGATTTGCTCATATTTGACAGAAGGATATAGCGTGCCGAACGTTGCAAAATTCAATAAGTGAAATAAAATGTGTAAAGAAAAAAACGTTTTGTAATATATCGTTATATGTGTTCAATATGTTTAATTTGTGTGTAAAAACAATGAATGTTTGTGTAATTTCTTTAATATTTATATGTAAAAATATATTTTTTTTAATAATTTTTGCGGTCACACTTAATAACGACAACAAACGACAACACGTTAAATACAAGGAAAAGTTAGTGACAACACAAGATATGTTATTCAGTACATTAAAATGAATATTTCTACCAAGTTTTATGAAGATTGGTGCAAAAATGAAGGAATTAGAGCGATTTTAATATTCTGAAATCGGCCGCTGGTCAACGATAGATCGAGTAACAAGAGGTTTGCCGTGACGGTATACCGACAACACATTGTAACATCGAAAATGTTTTAAAAACCTAACGACAACAGAAGCTATGTTATTTGTCATACTATAATGCATCTATGTACAAAAATTCATTAGCATGCGATATAACTTTAACTTTAAATGATGTGACTTTTCAAAAAGCATTTTTCTTCTGCAAAATAAAATGTACTTACCGGTAAAACAATGGCACGTCATCATCCAGGGGAGATCACTCTTGTCAAATTAGGCTCTGTGGAGATCGAGGGAACTTTATGTGACGGCACCAGTCACAATTAGACTTTGTTATTGACGTATTTGAAACAATAATACAAATATATGCTTAACAGGTAAACGTTCTAGTGGGCCTATAAACCCGCGTTTGTACATATTCCTCGAAAAGACGTCCAATTCATTTGAAAACCGCCAAAATCCAGACATATTACATGTAACCATTTAAACTTTCATGTATTGGAAGTAATCTTAAACGTGAACTCATCAAAGTAGAACTCAAGTGATCACAAAATTGGAGAAACTCTCCGTTTGTCACACCTCTTTCACGCAGGCGGTTGGAATCGGACGCCGCGTCACAACTATGTTAAATATCCTGCCACGTATGATTATTGTGTAAGAGTGTGTAATCATACAACGCAAAATATTTTAATTGTTTTGCACTACGGCCATATAGTTATAAGCTTTATCTCTTTTTATTTTTATTTGAAAATGTTTTAAGATATAAATGATAATGCATAACTATCCTTTATCATTGGCAGTCTACCACCAGAGAGGAAGACAACGATCACTGCACTGCACTGCCGTTATTTGGCTATCACCTAGAAGGTAAATAAAAATGTATCTGATGCTTCGTGTTAAACAACTGATGGTTGTATATGTGAAGCACAGGTTCACATAGGTAATAATGTCTCTTTATCATTGAGTTAAATTTCAATCTTTGAACTACATCAAAGAAGTTTTTTTCAGATTATATTTCATTAACTGTTTGAACTTGACATTTGGTTAAGGGACCACCTCGTTGAGTTGGTCTATCACTGTGTACAGAAAATAGGTTTGGTTTGGTTTATTGAGGGTCATTAAAGGAGTTCACAGAGAAAACAAAGCAGCCAAAAACAGTCAATACAACTACCCTACACGGAATGCAAAATCGCGACCCTGTTGTAGAACGCTTTTGTTAATATGTTGGGCTATTCACTGCCTATGAGGAAGTGACAATGCAATAGCAACCTTCAGGCGATCTCATAAATAGCAATGGACGCTCATAAATTACTGTCGGTTTTTTATTTTGTTGTCATACCATCATAGGTAAGGACAGATTCAAATAATGAATATGTGTGATATTTTTTCTCTTGGCCAGGTGCCGTTATGTCCGATGTGCCCCCCTCGCCACAGAAGCCAAACCTGTCTGTCCAACAGGTACAGTATAACACTTACACAACTGTGAAATGCACTCGTCCGTCGGCCAAGTGCTCCTTTAAAATCTACTTGTCCGAATGGCATTTTCATTTGTCCTCAAATATTTTCCAGATACTTTTGCATATGTGACTGTGTAAATAGTATATATAGAGGCTACTCAACGAGTGGTCGTTGGATATGGAATTTATTCCACACGAGTGGGTTATTTTTAGTACGAGCGTACTCTCGCACTATTATTTTCCTTGCCGGGTGTGGAGTCTGTGTACATCCGTTACGCGCAGATTCCAACAACGCACGCTATACCGGAAGTCGATGTCTTATACCGTTTAACAGATTTCGCCGTGCTTAAGTGACACTAACCTTTCAAAACATATACTAAGATATACCTGTCAGCGATGTTCTATTATAAATTAAGAACAGTGACATTGCTATACACATTTGTTTTGTGTAAACTTCAAATGCCGTATCATACAAACTCTTGCATCGGTCACGATATTCTAAGAATCTGATCGACTTTGGGGGCTGGAACAATACAATGCAAATCAGGTTTTATAGTCCATAAAAGTAAATGACGAGACGGGTAACTTTTAGTACCGGCCAAATACGTTTACAGCGTTAACTATATTTAATTTATATCACATCATCCTAGGTCCTAGGTGTACGTTGCACTATTGCGATCACTTACTAAAACCTGTGACCACAGACCACATTTGGTGCAGTTCTAATATCTTTTTTTTTATATAACTACCCAGCTGTGCGTAAGAGAAACAGAATAAAAAACATAAAATATCAGTCTGAGCTCTAGATTTGATATACTGCATGAAGGCATTCAAGCATGACACAGGTAAGTCACCACTGCACAGAGACTGGACAGTGTCGAAACAAGTTTATCGTATCAATATCAATAAGATAATAAAGTCATTTCTATGTAACAAAGAACACAATTAACAAAGTTCAAAGTAATTTCACATTTAAAGTTATGATGAAGTAAAGGAAATTATTTATTACAATAGTCCCTAGGATAATGAGCGAAAGTGCTACGTACAACTGTTGCCGAGGATGATTTCATACTGGAAATTAAGGTTAGGAAGTAGTTAGTGAGCGCTTAATGTCTAGTTTAAAAGTTACAAAAGACACGAGTTTTATCGAGTGTCCTTTTTAACTAACCTACGAGAGGGGAATAAATTCCATATCCAACACCCACGAGTCGTGTGACTTATTTCTACCACAATTATATCCGATTTTAACCGATAGAAGTATGACGAGGATAAGCGGCGATCACAGCATAGCATGACGTCACTAAATTATTCAACAGCTGCGTCGTTTATTTGATACCCTGAGAGTTGAATAACACCGCCTGTTGTGGTAGAATTGTTTAGCTGTATTCAGTTGAATGTCACATACATATTGATTGATAAACACTGAAGATCCAGGTGATAATCTCACGTTTTTACTCGTCCGACGGATAAGTGTGCTGTCAACATTCACTTGTCAAACAGACAAATTTACTCGTTTCGGCGAGCGGACGAATACATTTCCCCAGCTCCGATATGTTCTAAGAAACTATATATTTTAACCAATGCTTGATTATCGATCGATGTTTAATAACCGAAAACCAATCTAAAGACCGATTCCAATCACTATATATACTTCAATATTCCGTCGTGCGACGTCCTTTATCAGTGATTGGAAAATCATCATGGACTCCATCAGTCTCTCTGTCCCAGTTATCGATTAATTTATCTAACTCATCTAGTCTGTTTACCAAAATCTCCATCTCCCTTATTGACTCCCTCCTATCGTCTGCCATCCTGACTTCATATGGAGTTAAAGTAAAATTCCGAAGATTTCGTTCAACTCCTCCGAGGTATTCCGAAGTGGTATGATAAAGGGGTGCGATAAAGGAGTATCCATGCGATGAAGGGGTACCATAAAGATTCATTCATTTGCGACCTATCAGTGGGAAGGTGGGTGGCTAGGAATTTAAAAAAATATATATTTTTAAATAGGCTCGTCAGTTTAAAGTTTTATAGAGACCAGCCACATTTTGTCTGAAGATATTTTTTACCATCTTTTATAAAGATGCTTCACCGGGTACAAGTAGGGTAGGGTAGAAATCATCATTTATTTGGTGTATGTAGAACTGAATAACAAATGCAAAAAAAATATACAGATATAATAATAACAAAAACCTCGCTATGGAGCCCAGAACTTTTTTGAAAAAAAGTTCTCTGAGTTGTTTGAGTAGGCAAATTTCCCTTGGGATGATCGATCACGCGATTTGCCGGTTCTCAATGACGTAATAAGCGATTTTCTTTGCAAACACCTAAGCGGCAACCGGAACAACCGGACAAGTTACCGAAGCGGCTATCTATAAGAAGTGCATACTTCTATGAAATACGATTCGTTTTTACTTTAATAATGAGATATGCCATTTCATTTCTTGAATCAACGTCACAAATACAACACAAATCAGTAATTATTTGAAAATTAAAGGAATGGGGTGATTTATTTAAAACTAACAATTGAACTAAAGCGCCAATACATAATTTTGTTAGAGCTAACGTCAGTCTTCAGTGCATGAGCACTACGAATAAAAACTATTGAATTGCAGACAAAAACACTGCGCCTATCTGCACAGGTGGAAGTTATAGTGTATATGAACTACGTGTAAATATAAGGAAAAAAGATAAGAAAACCAAAATTGTTAATATTATAAAGAGGCATGCTTCCACTCGCGTGATATTAGCCTGTTTCGACTTAGAATAGAGGTGGCCATTTTCAAAGTAACGTTAGACTGAAAATAAATGTCAAATATGAGGTTTCTAAATACATATATTTATATACTTAACATCTAATAAGGGCGCAGCCCTTCGTGCCGGAAGGGCACGAAGTGCGAAGCACTTCTAAGGTAACACATACACGAAAATATATGAAAAAACAATCTTCAAAATTCAATCCTACACACTGACAGCTTCAGTTTGCGGCCGCCATTTTTTCATACATATGGGGAAGTTATGCGTTGCTCCGGTACTGCTCTCCCCAGTAAATATATATGTAACGAATGCAAATGCATAACAGGAGTAATTAAACATTTTTTATTATTTTTTAAATAATAATAATAACACTTTGAAAATTTAAAACTAGAATGCAGTCAAATATCCACCAAGGCGAAGATAAGCACAAGGAATCATGACGTCACATAACACTAATGGCGTGAAATCATAGGATTCGCATACGCGGCACTCAAAGCCTTGAATGGACACAGAGAAATCTGAATCTTTGAGTTTATTTGTTTGAGTTAATGCTAGACAATTATTACATTATATACTTCTATAGTTTAAAGTGTGTCCTTTTTATTTCTAAATTATGTCTTCTACATGAAATAGAAAATAAATTAAACAAGTAGAGCTTCGCTCTTCCTATGCCGTGCATAATTCCTATTAAAACATCTGGCTGCGCCCTTTAAGGCCTTTAAGTCATGTTATATAAACGATCTACAATGTATTTGTGAAAAAGCAGTTTGTAAAATCCAGTAAAGAATCTATTACACGACAGCAAACTTGCATAGTCGTGCGATTTGCGAATTGTAACAGGGTTTTTTCTCGATTTTTATAGAGCGAATATCGGAGGACCAACTTCCAGCCCGGACCATCCTTTTCAATGAAATAAAATACACATTGTTTATCCTATTGCAGATTGATCACTGAACATGTATTTATAAAGTAATTAATGCAACTGTATGTTCAAAAATGTATAGTGTAATTACTATTGGAACAAAGGAAGATTGCACAAATGATATAATTACAAATACCAACTTTTAGCGTATGTATTAATCAATTCTCTTTAGTACTATTTGCGATTCAGGTAAAATAATTAGAATTTATAGAGTCTGTGTATAAACGTAATCAGTAGACGTTCTATTAATTCTAAAATGAACATGAAAATTCTTTGCTAGTTTTTATACGCGCCTGAATCTACACCGTTAAATATTTAAAGTTAAACTTTTATTATCAATCCAGGTCGATATAAAGGACAAGTTACATGTATATAATTTGATTTCATGTGCCGGGCATAGCGCCCCTTAGTCCGCTCAACCTGCTTTTATTATTAGGCTTTTTATCATTTTTTGTTTAATATATAGACTATATATCAGGCCATTTGTTTTTAAAAAGCCTTATAATATAGGCAGGTTTAGCGGGCTAAGCGCTCCTTACAACATTCAACCGGTATATTGAAAATAATAACCAGAAAAAAGATCATTTATGCATATATTTGAGACCTTGAATTATTTGGATTTCAACAAAAATAGAGGAAGCATATACAGTAAAGTTTATAGGTAAGCGTAATATACGTCAGATGTATATAGGTGTATATATGTGTAACCCTGGTCAATACTAGCCGCAATATATCGCTCGGCTAGAGAGAACTTCTCTTTAGCTCGATCGGTTGAGCGTCAGTCTAGTAATCCAGAGGTCCCGAGTTCGATCCCTGGCAGAGGCAGGTATTAAATTTATTGTAAATCCTGCACCCTGTTACATTGGCGCCCATGTAGGGACTCGGGAATGATACTTCACGATACCTGCGAAGGAATCGTTGTGACCCCTGGAAACTCGAGGACGAGTTGATCCCTGGAGGGGAGTATGTAACCCTGGTCAATACTAGCCGCAATATATCGCTCGGCTAGAGAGAACTTCTCTTTAGCTCGATCGGTTGAGCGTCAGTCTAGTAATCCAGAGGTCCCGAGTTCGATCCCTGGCAGAGGCAGGTATTAAATTTATTGTAAATCCTGCACCCTGTTACAGCATGTTGTAGCATGGGTTCCCCAAAATAATAAGGGACGCTGTCTTTTGGTACAAATGTTTATTAATTGGTACGAAGACCTGCAAAGCAGATAAAGTATAAAAGTATAAGTTCTCTCACACGTCATTCACACGGTGATATAAATGGACAGAAATGGACATATTATATTTACATGATGAATACGTTTAATGAACACTTTCATACAGATACTTACCAGGGCTTCTTGCCTCTTTGTGACAATGGTGAATTGAATGCTGGGGTTGAGCTCGACAGGGACGTCCGTTCCTGTCGAGAGGTGAAGTGAGAGTGCGGTGGGGAGAGGCCGGTGATAGAGTGTGGACAAGTGGTCCGTGCCGCACGTGCACTTACATACATTTAAATGACGAATGGCGCGATGATTTAAAATGATGTAAACAACACCTGGCTACATATGTATGTAATAGGCTTATAGATGGAGACATAAAATCTGATAAAAATACCGGTCAAAAATATATATCAAGTACTGTAAAGATAAGCTGAATCCGATAAATAAAACGTTTCGCTATCCCCTGCACAGGCTGCATGTGCGCACGATAAATTCGGATTTATCGCTAAATGAATATTTTGACAGCCTTTTCACGTATCTCTGAGCTTAAATTAATGCGCTCAACAACCAAATACAAGCAATAACAATTGACACTTTCTTATTTGAGTATGAGTATAGACTGGTTCCCTTCCCTTAGTTCTCTACTCTCCGCCAGGCTGCGCTCCGCTCACTAGGGACCGGTAGCGGGTAACCATGATGATTTTTTTGATTGGTCAATCTACATATCCGGTTCGCCTGCATCACTTTTTTTAGGCGTGGGAAACCCCTTTACGCACGAAGCGACGGATCTTAACGCAAAGAATAAATAATTTATTTGAACGATATATAAACAAAAGTAAATAAGATCTTAAGTTTTGAAATCATTTCGTGCTAACAGAGTTTAGAGTGTTCATAGGAACGACGTTAATGACGTTATTTTCTCTTAACGGAAGTAGCCGTCTCCATGATGACATATCATGCGCAGAAATGATGCGCACTACTCTGGAGTTGGAATTCCCACTCAAGATGGCTACCCGCTACCGGTCCTCAGTGAAGCGTACGCAAGGGAGGTAACTGAGGCGGGAACCAGTCTAAGTATGAGTAAAGCCCAACTTTTTGTCCGGTGGAACTCTTCTGTGTTTCAAGGGAGATCACTCTAATCGCTAACCTATTGGAAACCGGCAAATGGTCAAACAAACAACACATTTAGATTTTTTTAAATTCAAATCGCCTTTCGTCCGTGGTCCGTGGTCAGTCGTCCGTCGTCCGTCCGTAATCAATGTTTGTTACCGCTATTTCTTGAAAAGTACTGCAAGAATGTTTCTAAAATTTTACATGCATGGTTCCCTTGGTCCCTAGGGGTGTCATGCTGATTTTCAGACTGATCGAAAAAATCAATATAGCCATCTTAGCAGTTGATGTTTGTTACCGCTATTTCTCAGGAAGTACTGAAAGGATCGGTCTCAAATTTCATATGTAGCTTTCCCTTGTGCCCTAGGATGTCATCCTATTTTCAGACTGATCAGAAAAACAACATGGCCGCCAGGCAGCCATCTTGGATTTTGGTAGTTGCAAAATTGTTACCGCTATTTCTCAGAAAGTACTTAAGGAATCTGTCTCAAATTTCATATGTGGGTTTCCTTAGTGTACTCGGAGTTTCATGCTGATTTTGAGACTGATTGGAAAAACAATATGGCCGCCAGACAGCCTTCTTTAATTTTTGCTGTTGATGTTTGTTACCACTATTTGTTTAGAAAGTACTGAAGGGATATGTCACAAATTTCATATGTACCTGTTCCACTACGGCACTCGGATTGTCATGCTGATTTTCAGACTGATAGAAAAAAAATATGGCCGCCAGGCAGCAAGTACTGAAGGGATCATTCTCAAATTTCATTTGTAGGTTCTTCTAGGGCGCATATTTCATATTTTCAAGATCTACGGCACCCAATCGCCTAGCCAAATATACCTACCACTTCGGCATTGAAACGTCTTTTTTATGGGACGTGGATGTGGCGTGGTGGTAAAAGGTGCAGGTATGTTTGGCTAGGCGACTGGTTGCCGTAGATCGTGAGTTCAATGCCCGGGCAGGGCACGAAAATTTTCAATAAATGGTCATCCTTTCTTAAATTGTTTCTTTGATATATCTAATATATGTATCCCACTACATATAATATAATTGTGTGGACCGTTAGTTGGAAATTCGTGCCAAGTCCCTGTGATTGACATAAGCAAATATACAGTTGTATGGCACTAGCCTACCAAGTGTACAGAGATAAGACTAAAATGGGGACTTTGAAGTAACAAAATTACAGCGTATTAATATGCGGCATAAGATTTTACCTCCGGCAATTACTTACCAATTGTATAATATATTTGTTTAGTGAATTGTTGTCACTCTTGTGTTTGCAGGTAACAAAAATGGCAGTGTTCACTATAACATGTATCATCATAAGCGGTTGCCTTGGAATAGCCATGGTAAGATTTTACTCCTGGAGTTACATTCTACTGACCAACTCTATATCATGTTATTCCTTATCATGAAATAGACTCAAACTGAGTGATCATAAGGATCTATCTTTTAACCAGATTGATTTTAGACACCACTTTGGTACATTTTATTGCTACGCCGTTTGATGTGTAGCAGTTAGTTTCATAAGCAAATCACGCTTTCTTGCAGTTTAATGCAGGGTTGTCATGTAACAAGAACACTTGAATCAGAAGCTTAACCATGTGTTTCAACAATTGCCTGTTGAACTAATATTAAAACGAAATAACTAATATTAACACGAAATACAGAAACAGACATGAATATGCCCGGATTCGGACGCCCCGATAAACCATGGAAACACAGCGCTTGCATCCGTTGAGATTACGTGTAGAACAAGCATTCCTGGTAAAACTATATTCTGAATTGGGATTTTCTAGAAATCAATCAGGCATTTTTAATGAAATCTAGTTCTATTTACAGGTTGACCAATTATATCTGTAGTAGTATACTGTACCACATTAGATACATGTTTTGTCTATATTGGCGGAACACGGAACATACTATAATGTGGAATGCGGAATGAAAGTACACAGTAAAAGCGGAATGAAAACGGAACATAGAAAACACAGAAACATATCAGATAAAGTTCAATATCGGCGGCGTATTAGGACCACTATAGGGACCGCAGACTCAAACCAATAATAGATTTCAGGAAAACCCCTTGTGGGCACAAGATTTCATAGAGAGGTGAATGTTTCGGAGCCTGTTGATTGGGTATTAATGGCGCATTAGTTTCAAATGTTTAATGTGTGAGTAGGGCAATATATGTAGATGTTAAATATGTAAAGAAATTTTGGAATTCTTTTAAGTCTGTTTCTGACAGAGGAGATAATCAAGATAGAAAATTTATGAGAATTTTGGTCAAATTTTAGTGCGGAATTCAACGAAAGATGACCCTTCCCCTTATGAAAGTTTAGCAAGATGGTACTTCTATACCAAGTTTCGTTCACAATTGTGTGAGATGACCCTCTTCAAAATTTGCTATGAAAGACCGGACTTGAAAACTTCATTTAACCTGGACAGTGGCAAACGTTAAAATTGTCGTCTAGGAAAAATCATTTGGTTCTGCGGTCTCTATATAATTTTATTCATCTTGTACGTACAAGTTATTATCTTATTTGTACGTACAACTTCGGTGCGTTCAGAGAAATTCTATTGGTACCTTAGAATTACCATTAGTGAAAATAGTTACCAATGATATACCAATGGTGACAATGTCAACCAACAAACTTTACCATCGGTAACGTTTTTTGCAGACAGTCTAGAGCTCTGTCATCGTTGGTATGTGTATGTTCGGTAATGACGTCATTCCAAGATGGCGACCTCACATGTAGACGTTGTCACGGCGGTACTTCTTTTGACTTTAGTCATAAATGGGAAAAACTACGAAGTTTTAATCAAAGCTATTAAAAGCAGTTGTCTGTTTGCCATTTTTGTTTCAATAGTCCACCATTGGTACTTTGGTACATTGATACCACTGGTTTGCTATTGGTCTCGTTGGCAAGTATGTCACCACTGGTATGCCAAAAACTTTGATGAAATTTGGCTTTAAAATCATTCTCCTCCTTAACCCTTGATTGGATAACAACCTAATTTGATGCGAAACATCATTTGGGAAGGACAATCTTATTTTATATAAACTAGTTAGATCCGACCCCTGGCCACAGAGGCGCGGGGCTCAGAAGGGGGGATTTTGATAAAATTTGGCATTAAAATCCTACTCCTTCTTAACCATTGAGTGAATTGCATCCATATTTGGTGTAAACCATCATTTGGGAAGGACAATCATATTTTATATAAACTAGTTAGGTTCGACCCCTGGGGACAGAGGGGAGGGCGGGGCTCAGAAGGGATAAGTAGACTGAAATTTGGCTTTTAAATCATACTTCTCCTTAACCCTTGAGTAAATAACAACCATAATTGGTGTGAAACATCAATTGGGAAAGACAATTATATTTTATATAAATGAGCCAGATTTGACTTTTAGGGACAAAGGGACAGGGCTCAGAAGGGAAAACTTTGATGAAAGTTAGCTTTAAAATCCTATTCCTCGTTAACCCTTGAGAGGATTACAACCATATTTGTCATGATACATTATTAGGTGATGACAATCATATTTTATAAATGACCGAGGAAAGACCCACGGAGAAAGAACGGCGGCGGGGTCTAAAATGGGAGCTTTGCTGAAATTTGGCTTTAAAATCTTACTCCTCCTAGAATGGGTTATAACCATATATGTCGTGGAACATCTATAGAAACAAACTATTCAAATGAATAACCATGACGACCATTCAACTTCAAGGAGTCAAATGAGCTAAATTCTTTAAACAACTTCTTGTGAATAACTACCAGGCCTAGAGACTTGATATTTGGTCTACATCATACTAGGATGAAGGGCTACCAAGTTAGTTCAACAAATGACCTTTACCTATTTCAGAAACTTACATATTCAACTAAGGAGTTCCTTGTATTGTTTATATTAATTGTTAACAACTACTTTCTACTGTGACTGTTGTTTTGTGCCATGAGTCAGATGACCGTTAAGGCACATGGGCCTATTATTGATTACTGAAATGTTGCACGTGTTCTTGCAGTTTGTATACTCCACAAATATATATATCCCTAATGAAGAACTGGAGGGACCAGACGAAGAGCCAGAACCAGCACCGGCCCCAGTAATGTTACGAAGATCACTGAGACTGCAGGGGCTGCCTCCACCAGTGGTAGTACCAGATCTAGACGAGCACCTTCCGTTTCAACGACCATTGCGACTACCGGCCCGTATAATGGCACCACCTGTGCGTGTGGTGCCATTAAGACAGTCTTTAAGGCTTCAGGGACTGCCACCACCTAGAATACGAGCCGCAATATTCGATTTACCCGTGCGGAAGTCTCTCCGCATCCACAGAACACCTGCTTGGCATGCAGATTTTGTAATGTAATGTTTGTAAGTCATTAAGATTTATCTTTCTTTTTCCATAGTTAGTAATAGCCGGAAACAACGGATGCTCAGATAGAATTATCCGCCTTGTGTTTTTGTAGAATGGTTCCCTTCCCTTAGTTCTCTAATCTCCGCCAGGTTGCGCTCCGTGAAGCGTACATAAGGGAGGTAACTGAGACGGGAACCAGTCTAGTGTTTTTGTAACTCCCCGCAATGAACACTAGGAGAGATTGGGCCAATTCAACCACTTTTTTGAATGACAGAACAGGGGTGCAGAATGCGCACAATTTGAAAACAGAAATATTAACAGTTTTTGCCCACAGCTAGTGACCCCCATGGTATAACGTCATGTAACCCAGATTGGCACACATTTTTCTTATTTTTAAGCACCTATTTGCAATAGAATTCCAATTTTTGTAATGATCTTACAAAGCCTATCATACATCTGTTGATCTATGTTTGGAATTCTTGCACGTGTTTCCTTAAATAGCATCCTTGAATACAGGTCTGGAACGCACCTGATCTCAACCGGGTGCTGGTACCCAGATTGGCACATCCAGGTAAAATAATGAACAAACAAAAATATCAGGATATTTCAAATCTTATTTGTTTTATTTTGAAACTACAATACGAAAGTTAACAATTAATGCCCTTGAACACTTTTCTTCATATTTATTTTTAAAATGATTTACCTCAAAATCAATATAGTCAATACGCAGGTAAAAGTTCATCTTTATGGTTATCACATGCCTTTCTAATATGATTTTTACGACGATAATCATGAATATTATTCCTTTTAAAACTTTGTATGGTTAGGTAAACATATGAAAGGCATAAGGGAAGTAACTTTTGGATTTATTGGTGCTATTCGAGCGCATCCGGAACTCCTCGGGGAATATATATTACATAGATTCTCGCGATAATACCCGATGAGTTCAGGATGATTCGAGTGCACCTTTGCTTCATTTCGCATGTTCACATCATCGAAGATAAAAATTACAAAAAATAGAAAATCCAGCTCTGAGCTACGAAACTACCAAAAAGCTGATTAAATTTGTATTCTAGAATAGTTTATACCCATTCCCCACTTTTTAATTCAGACTAGAGTCATCGCACAGGAAAATATTTACTGTAACACTTAATTTCAGGTATTTTCTCTATTTTATGGCTGTAACAAATTCCTCCAAACTATTAATTTATCAAAAATGTGCTATTTTGGGTAGTGTGCCGATTTGGGTAACATGACCTTAAGTGTTTATTTATATCACAGGCGTTTGGCTCTATAGACAGATTTTACTCTTTTTCTCTCTTTAATTGGTCAATTAATTTTTGAGCAAGCAACGTCGAGAAAACAAATGTTATACAGACATACATGTACTAACATGGCGGCTAGAGACACACATTTTTCAATGGGAAATTTCAAATGGCTGTATTGAGCAAATGGATGGTAAATATATATGCTATAACAGGAAGTTTGTTTTTCTATCTATCCTTATAAAGGATCCTATCTTATCTATCCTTATAAAGGATCCTATCTTATCTATCCTTATAAAGTATCCTTATAAAGGATCCTATCTTATCTATCCTTATAAAGGATCCTATCTTAAGGATCCTATCTTATCTATCCTTATAAAGGATCCTATCTTATCTATCCTTATAAAGGATCCTATCTTATCTATCCTTATAAAGGATCCTATCTTATCTATCCTTATAAAGGATCCTATCTTATCTATCCTTATAAAGGATCCTATCTTATCTATCCTTATAAAGGATCCTATCTTATCTATCCTTATAAAGGATCCTATCTTATCTATCCTTATAAAGGATCCTATCTTATCTATCCTTATAAAGGATCCTATCTTATCTATCCTTATAAAGGATCCTATCTTATCTATCCTTATAAAGGATCCTATCTTATCTATCCTTATAAAGGATCCTATCTTATCTATCCTTATAAAGGATCCTATCTTATCTATCCTTATAAAGGATCCTATCTTATCTATCCTTATAAAGGATCCTATCTTATCTATCCTTATAAAGGATCCTATCTTATCTATCCTTATAAAGGATCCTATCTTATCTAACCTTATAAAGGATCCTATCTTATCTATCCTTATAAAGGATCCTATCTTATCTATCCTTATAAAGGATCCTATCTTATCTAACATTATAAAGGATCCTATCTTATCTATCCTTATAAAGGATCCTATCTTATCTAACCTTATAAAGGATCCTATCTTATCTATCCTTATAAAGGATCCTTTCTTATCTATCCTTATAAAGGATCCTATCTTATCTATCCTTATAAAGGATCCTATCTTATCTATCCTTATAAAGGATCCTATCTTATCTATCCTTATAAAGGATCCTATCTTATCTATCCTTATAAAGGATCCTATCTTATCTATCCTTATAAAGGATCCTATCTTATCTAACCTTATAAAGGATCCTATCTTATCTATCCTTATAAAGGATCCTATCTTATATATCCTTATAAAGGATCCTATCTTATCTATCCTTATAAAGGATCCTATCTTATCTATAAAAGATAATCGTGTCCTATTATGTAATCGTGTTCGTTTTGTTTGTCTTGATAAAGGAGCAGATCGCCTCGAAAATTTGACAATTTTGTTTTGTCCACACGGTTGGAATTACTTCCTTGTCCAATATCCTTATAAAGCTAAGATTTGACATGCAGTGGTTTTTAAGCTACCCACTACAGCCCTGGTGTGTTTATCGAAGGATGTTTCTGGATACCTAGTGACATTTATACGGCATTATATATATCGTATCATATACCAAATAAAAGATAAACTATCTGGCTGTCAATTGAGAGTATTCTTATTGTAACATCTTATAATGGTTTGTTAATAATAATACTTTTTTTCTGAAATTGGGTAGTGTTATACAGCCGGAGGAGTTAATGATCTTGACACAGTATTTCATAGATATATAGAGAAAAATGTTTATTGAGCCAAACGCCTGTGCTTATATTAGGAATTTGAAGGCATTTATTTGTTGTTTTGACCAATCGCCATGTTAATTTTAGGTAGTATTAAGCGGTATTGGCCTACTCACTATTGACATGTTTAGCATAATTAATTGCGGGGACCATATGTTCCGTCATTTTGTTTATTGCCTATGTCATTTCAATTTTATGTATAACTGCGACATTTAATGCTATCTTTTTTTTCAAGTTCAAATGTATTTCACAAGTTTATATTTCCATCTAGAAGTCTATTTTCAAATTGTTGTGAAATGGTTTATGAAAAATTTGACAGAAGTTATATCCTTGTTACAGCACGTGCTGGTAATTTCATAAATGTGGTATTTTAGTTAAAGTTGGCATTAATTTACCATAACGTCATAATAAGGCACCTGTTATTCATTTATTCGTGTGAACTTTGTTAAATTTACATGTTAATTTTTTATATCTTTTTACAATATTGTTTTGTTTGTATTTCAGCTTGTACAGTAACGTGCCGAGACAGGGGGACGAGCGCGGCCCACTCTTGATTGTATTGATTTGAAATTCTGATTGAGGCCCTATCACTTTTGCCTAAGCACTTTTGGATTTTTCAACAGCACTTTTGGATTTTCAACAGCACTTTTGGATTTGCAACAGTATTAGTAATATTTAACAATGCCATTTTATGGTAGAACTTAGGTTAGAAATTCAAAATGTGACAAGTTTACTGTCCCACTCCTCTACCTCACTCTCGACCCCTTCGCAATGCCAGCTAAACCAGAACGGCAAAAAGAGAAGCTGTTGACTGTTAAATCCCAAGATATAAGAATAGGAAGTTTCAGTTTGGCGATCTCGTTGGCAACCCAAAATTGTTAGCGTCTAATGATCAGGATAGTGACACCATCAGGACATGTACAGTGACACCCGACGGCAGACGTTCCTGGATAGTGACCATGAGTGATTAGCAGCTTTAATTCCTTTCAGGTACAGTTATATTTAAATTGTAAAATTAAACTGCAGTTACAAATCAACTGAATGTTTCATTAAAGATGTTCACAGCCGATATACATGTAGCATGAACAATAATTATCATTTTGACAATAATGGATGTTTAACCGTGTATATAAATGTCTTTTTAACAGAAAAATACATATAAATCACTACCCCATTCCATAAAGGGCAGATCTAGAGTGCCATGGATTTTTTCGGTTATTATTTTCAATATTTGTATTATTAAAGCTGACAATGCAACTTAAAAAACATGCATTTGAAATTGAAAACAAAATAAAATTGTTTTTCAAAAACTGTTTGTGAGACATTCCCCAGTTATGACAGTGTCGTATCCAAGGAAGTGACAGCCATTATTCTTTTTGCTCTGCTTAGTTACCTTCACTTGCCAACCCCCTATATAAAGCAAGGAAATTGACATACATGCGTCATTCCAAACATAGCTTGTCCCGGATACACACGCCCCGATATTGCAAATAACCAATATCAAACTAAAAATAAACACTGCACTCACCTGACAAAGTTTCATTGAAATAATACATAATTGTGTTGTCAGCTAAATCCCAAAATATATCCAAAACGAGCTCATGAAACACTTCAATATACACTAGGTTTTACACGTACACCGACACGTGTGTGTCCTTGGCAGTTGTCGCTTGTTCGGCACAGGTAATCGCGTGCACATGGCCAGTCGAGTACATCAGTTACGATAATATAATTCAGAGATATGTGGAAGTTATTTGAATTTCCATTCACTTGTGTGGAAATTTTATTTGGCAATCGTGTAAATGACAGCTTAAAGGAGTTGACGTTAGCCCCATAAACCTTTATATGTAAGTGTTTTGTTTACGTAACAATAGGCGATACACAGTGGACAACTGCTAGGGGTGTGTATGTACGTGTATAGACTGAGCGCACGTGTGTCGGTTCACGCGCTTTATATAGGGGTCGGTGAGAGAGCACCGGATACAGATAGAGCGAAAAAAAATGGCTGACCTCGATAGGGGGTTGTGTCATAAACGATTCTTGAAATACAAGTGTGCATATTTTTTTTAATCTCAATTGAAACCTTTTTAACTTGCATTGTCTGCTTCAAGTTAAATTTGAAGTTAAAACTTGATGGTGATAGTGTAAATTAAGTAACCTTGCTAATAAAAGAAAGTACCAATTCGCCTGCACCTGTTTCTGGTAGATAAAAATTACCATTCGTCGGCGGTGTAGCATCTTTAACGTTTGTTATTTTAAATGTAGACACATACAAACACAGGTACACATACTTATATAATATATATTAGCGGCTAGATTGAATCAGTATAAAAAAACTCCTTATTTTTTACAGATTTATCTGAAATCTGAATGGTTTGCCTGTAGCAGTGTCAATATTTGTATTATCTGGTATAAAAAGTGAGATTCTAAATGCTTGCAGGCTGATTAAAATACAAACCCCTATAACATCATCTATACTCCATGGCTTACTTTTACTGTCATTATGTAACGACAGTGAAAGTAACTCCTGGAGTATCGAGAATGTGAAAGGGGTCACGTTCTGGTGACCTTTAGACCAGCTATACTTCTTAACAAATACATTTTCTACACTTAGTTACACAATTTACATCTTTTGAAAACAGTATTTCGTCCTATTATACATGTACATTTAGCTTAACGACAAAAACCAGTCGGCTATATCGTCCCCTTCGAAACTCACTTCCAAGATTCTTTCAAGCAGCGATTTGATTTGTCGATTCGAACAGAACGTGGCCCCTAATGGGATGTTGTCAGATCCTTTTTCAAACGGAGTTTTCATACGCATCTGTATTTTAATCAGATTAATGTATTTTTAAAGACATTTCAGATAATCATTATAATCTTGATTGTCGCTTGTAAATTTCAGGACGTTGAAGAATTTCTCACGTGGACCCTGGGTCGCATCACTTTTCTGCCGCAGAAGTCAGCGTGAAAATCATTTATTGAGGAAGCTTTTTGTCATATAGAAAAACGACAACCTAGATGTTGCGTGGAAGAAAATTTGAACAGTTTCGTAGTGGCGGGAGTAATTCAAAATTAGATAATTGTGTTTATTTTTCCAAAAACAAAGAAATCTAATTGATGTTTGACAGTAGAAAAATGTTAAGTTGATGGAATTGAGGAAAGTATTTTTTCGTAATTTTTAAAATGTAAATAAGCAAATCATTCCCATTTAGTAACTACTTTCAAAAACAAAATTCCTAATATTGACAAAATTGATATTTTCTTAGCAGAAAGGAAACTCCAATCACGCTGTCCAGAGGATTTGTTTCGCTTGCATTTAAAAGAAATCAAATTGTTTCGATTAATGACATATCAACAGCCAGAATCATTGAATGCACGCCTCTCGTGTATACACAGATTATAGTTGATTAGATCAATGACCTATCAACAGCCAGGATCATTTAATGCCCGCATCTCATGTATACACAGATTATAGTTGATTAGATCAATGACCTATCAACAGCCAGGATCATTTAATGCCCGCATCTCGTGTATACACAGATTATAGTTGATTAGATTAATGACCTATCAACAGCCAGGATCATTGAATGCCCGCATCTCATGTATACACAGATTATAGTTGATTAGATCAATGACCTATCAACAGCCAGAATCATTGAATGCCCGCCTCTCATGTATACACAGATTATAGTTGATTAGATTAATGACCTATCAACAGCCAGGATCATTTAATGCCCGCATCTCGTGTATACACAGATTATAGTTGATTAGATTAATGACCTATCAACAGCCAGGATCATTTAATGCCCGCCTCTCCTGTATACACAGATTATAGTTGATTAGATTAATGACCTATCAACAGCCAGGATCATTTAATGCCCGCATCTCGTGTATACACAGATTATAGTTGATTAGATCAATGACCTATCAACAGCCAGGATCATTTAATGCCCGCATCTCGTGTATACACAGATTATAGTTGATTAGATTAATGACCTATCAACAGCCAGAATCAATTAAGACTAGTCTATCCTGTGTGTTGCCTGTGTATAGTGTGTGTGTCTTCCAGACTGCAGTATGTTCGTGTTTTTCCATTTTGTAATTGTTGATTTTTTTAATAGTGCGATAGTTTTTCTTATTTCCTATGAAAATTGCACAAATAATGTTCATAATTGTGCATTCCCTATATAAACTATAGTAAATTTGACCCTCTCCACATGGGAAAATCTGAGACCCCAGGGCCATAAAATTCACAACTTTTGTAGAGGGAATTAAGACCTTTCAATCTATGAAGATTATTTGGTTCCATCAAATCTGAATTCAGAAGAAGATTTTTGAAATTTTAGCCATTTTGATCCCTTTTGGTCCCGCCCTTTTGGCTCCTGGTGGTCAGGCAGGACCTATATGAATATGATGTTAACATTATTTCTCAGGCTAATAATTCTAACCAGGGTTGACTCATTTCCCATGCAAATTCAGCAAATATTGCTCATGAATGTGATTTTCCTATATAAATTATAGTAAATTTGGAAGGGTATCACTTTTGGCCGTTTTGTGGCCACTCATTGATAAGCAAAATATTTTTTGCATGAAGATACATTAGGGTCAACTGCATATTGTATGCTATTCAGAATATCCGATTTTTTCTGCGCTCATGGTAATTTCAGAGGTCAAAGGGTGAACATTCACATTTTCACTTTTCAGTCCTAATTAACTAAATATTAGAATAGAGATAGCATTTGTTGCAGATTTTGCCTGTAAATACTGGGTTTGTGAAGTTCAGTTCCGAACACTGATGAACAATTCAAAAAGTAGGTCACAGTGACCTAGTTAAGCATTTATTCTATTTTAGCACTAAGAGCTTAAATATTTTTGCTGAAACTTCATCGAAGTATATAGGATGTTAGAATTATGCTTGCTGTCACACTGCATTACTATGAAAGGTGACTTAATTTGGAATCTTAATTTCGCGGTTATGGAGATAACAATATTTTATTTTTCAACCATTTCAAAGCTTTCGAGTAATGTTTAGCACTTGATTTGTATTATGTCACGATCTGCTATAGGTTATTACATCCTAGGGTCACATTTGCTGGGTAGGTGTAAAAATTAGGTCACATTAAATGAATATTATTGTCTATCGACTAAGTACAAATGTATTTCTATCTATTTTCCATGTTTTAAGCAACAAAATCCTGCTTTTTACATGGAAAAACAGCATATACTTAGTGGTCAGGTTACACCATTTATTGAATATAACCTAATTTATGCACGTGACCTAGCCAATGTGTTTTCAGCAAAAATATTAAAATTTTTAATGCTAAAATAGAATAAATGCTTAAATAGGTCACAGTGACCTACTTTTTGAATTTTTCATCAGTTTTTGAGTCGCCTGCAGCGCAAGGGCGACACTTAGGTATCACTATGCTGCTCGAAAACTTAAGTATTTATTGTCTAATTTCAACAAAATTTGGTATTTTGCTTTGTATTAATGAGTTCTCGGAGTGGTTTGATACTGGTCAAAATCCATCAATATTTGCAAGAGTGACGGAACTTGATAACTTTACCTAATTATTAACAATATAACAATATTTTCAATCGTAAATAACTATTTTTGTGATGCTCATGTGCAGGCGACACATCCACTTCCGTGGGATTTTTGTCTGATCTGAACTTCACACACCCAATATATCCATGCAAAACTTGAAAACAATATTAACCATATTCTAATTTTTAGGACTTAGATAATGAAAATGTGAATTTTAACCCTTTGACCTCTGAAATTACCATGAGCTCAGAAAAAATCGGATATTCTGAATAGCATACAATATGCAGCTGACCCTAATTATGTATCTTCATACAAAATATTTTGCTTATTACTGAGTGGCCGTAAAACGGCCCAAAGTGATACCCCTCCTTTGACCCGCACCAAAGGGGAAAATCTGAGACACCAGGGTAATGAAATTCACATTTCTTATGAAGGGCCTTAAGACCTATCAATCTATGAAGAGTTTGATTCTACCAAATCTGTGAGTGGAGAAGATTTTTGAAATTTTAGTCAACTTTACCCATTTGGTCCCTTCCACAGCCCCCTGTGGGATGGGAGCCATATAATTCACAATTTGTATTGCCCTTATGCCTTAAAAGGTTTGTGCAGACTTTCATTGAATTTGCTTCTGTAGTTTTAGAGAAGTCGAAATTATTTACGGACACACAAGGAACGACGGACGACGACGGCCAAAAGGCAATTACGATAGATCATTTGAGACTTCGTCTCAGGAGAGCTACAATATTTTTTAGTATATAAAATTTAAAGATAACAATGGTAGTCAACTAATTACCTTATATCGCGCCCTGTTATTTAAGCAATTTGTTTTCCAAATTTTGGTTTATAGTACTCAATCAAAGAATATAGAAAAGTAAAGTTCTTTAATTCTTATACTAACTCTGCAAGACATTGACAAAAAACCTCCCAAATGACAGGACGCAAACGACTAGACAGGACTGACATGGGAGGCGCGTACGAACTGACCCTATAATTAAAACTACTGATTCACAATCTCACTACAAAGGATTTTTTTTCTGTATTCTTCAATTGATAATCTAGCCATGAACTTCAAAATTGTATCAAATTATCATTTTATTAGTCTTATGAATTAAGTTGAGACGAAATTTCAAATGACTTTATCTAATCGCATTTTGTCCGTCGTCGTGCGTCGCCCGTTGTGTGTTCGTAAACAATTGACATTTTCGACTTCTTCTCTAAAACTGATGAGAAAGAAATTTAATGAAAGTTTGCACAAACCTTCTAAGGCATAAGATCAAACAAAATTGTGAATTATATGACTCCCACCCTCAAGGGGCTGTGGGAGAAGTCAAAAGGGTCAAATTGGCTAAAATTTCAAAAATCTCTTCCACCCGCAGCTTAGGTAGGATCAAATACTCTTCATAAATTGAAATGTCTTGAGGCCCTTTATAAAAATTGCGAATTTCAAGGCCGTGGGGTCTTTGATTTTCCCCTGGGGAGGGGGTTAATTTACTGTAGTTTATATAGGAAAACACATTTATAAGTATTATTTGCTAAATTTTCATAAGAAATGGGCCAACCTTGGTTAGAATTATCAGCTTGAGATATGATTTTAACATTATATCCATATAGGTTCTGGTTGACCCCCAGGGGCCAGAGGGGCGGGACCAAAAGTGGTCAAAATGACTGAGATTTAAAATCAATTCTTCTGAATTCACAGAATTGATGTACATATACTCTATACGTATTGAAAAGTCTCAAGGCCCTCTATAACATTTTTGAATTTTCTAGCCCTGGGGTCTCAGATTTTTCTCTTGGGAGGGGGTCAAACTATAATCTAGATAGGGAAAATACAATTATGAGCAATATTTGCTCAATTTTCATAGGAAATATTACAAATATAATGAAATATATTACTCTTGTTAAAGGAGTTATTCTCCTTTATTTTCAATTATGTTGTTTTGAAACAAATAAGTATATTAATTTGTTTATAATTTAAAAAGGTGACCCGTTTATCATACTTATGTCGCTTCAGTCAATCATAAGTGCTGTCAGTAATGGAGCGCCTATAAGCGTTTGTATAGAACGAAATGGCACCAAGCTAGTTTTATGTATAAGTGCAATGAGTGGTAATTTTGAGGCAAGTTCCATAAAGTACTAGAAAAGTATTTGAACTAGAAATTTGTGTGTTACATATCCTCTGGGTCTCTTGATAAATAAGTAATAATATTTGTAATATGAATACGTTCCACTCTGCTTTTACAGTTTTATATAAAGCTTGCTCTAGCATTGATTATTTACATAATATTATGTTGCTCATTTTATTAGCCATATGTCGAACCAAAGAAAACCAATTGGTATACTTTCTTCTACAATAGTTTTTATACAAATTTCTATTTCATGAATTGGGAAAATATTTTGTCTACCTACTGTCCCTCAATCCATAAAGCTTTTGCTACTAGTATTTGGTTTCAAATTTTCACATTTTATGACTTGTTTCTCAATTCCATCAAGTATAAAGTGTTTCCAGTTACAACATTCATCCTAAAAGCTTGTTAACATTTCAATATTTTTTAGATCATGATCAGATTAATGAAGAATGACAGTGGTCTTGACTTGTCATCCGTGATAAATGCACATAACTTTTTGAGTTCTGCACCGCGGCATTGCAATGAAATTCCTTCTTTTTAAGTGAATAACATTAAAACATATGTATATATAATGATATTGATCAAAATGGTATGTGTATTAATCAGAAAAAAAATCAGTCTTAATCAACATGTACATAAAACGTGTACAATTGTGAGTATATGGACCAATTTTTCTGCCCGATTTAGAAAGAACAACTTTTTTCCTATTAATTTATATGCAAAATGTTTTCCAAACTTCGAACCTTTTCCATAAATGATTCAATCTGGTCATAATGACTAAAAATAGTACATTTTGATTTAGTAAAAATTAAAAAAAAATAAGGGGTTGCATAATATGTTGCTATTCTGATAAGAGTCTAACTTTACATAACTTTGCAAACAGCCATACCTATGGTGTATCAAACAGCCATGCATATGGTGTGTCATACAGCCATATATATGGTTATCAAACAGCCATACATATGGTGTATCAAACAGCCATACATATGGTGTATCAAACAGTCATACATATGGTGTATCAAACAGCCATGCATATGGTGTATCAAACAGCCATACATATGGTGTGTCACAAAGCCATACATATGGTGTATCAAACAGCCATGCATATGGTGTATAAAACAGCCATGCATATTGTGTATCAAACAGCCATACATATGGTGTGTCACACAGCCATGCATATGGTGTATCAAACAGACATACATATGGTTATCAAACAGCCATGCATATGGTGTATCAAACAGCCATGCATATGGTGTATCAAACAGCCATACATCTGGTTATCAAACAGCCATGCATATGGTGTATCAAACAACCATACATATGGTGTATCAAACAGCCACAGATATGGTGTATCAAACAGCCATACATATGGTAAGTCAAACAGCCATACATATGGTGTGTCAAACAGCCATGCATCTTGTGTGTCGCACAGCCATACATATGGTGTGTCAAACAGCCAAACATATGGTGTATCAAACAGCCATACATATGGTATGTCAAACAGCCATACATATGGTGTGTCAAACAGCCATACATATGGTGTGTCAAACAGCCATACATATGGTGTGTCAAACAGCCAAACATATGGTGTATCAAACAGCCATACATATGGTGTGTCAAACAGCCATACATATGGTGTATCAAACAGCCATACATATGGTGTATCAAACAGCCAATCATATGTTATGTCAAACAGCCATACATATTGTGTATCAAACAGCCATGCATATGGTGTATCAAACAGCCATACATATGGTGTGTCAAACTGCCATGCATATGATGTATCAAACAGCCATACATATGGTGTGTCGCACAGCCATACATATGGTGTTTCAAACAGCCATACATATGGTGTGTCAAACAGCCATGCATATGGTGTGTCGCACAGCCATACATATGGTGTATCATACAGCCATACATATGGTGTATCAAACAGCCATACATATGGTGTGTCAAACAGTCATACATATGGTGTGTCAAACAGCCATACATATGGTGTGTCAAACAGCCATACATATGGTTATCACACAGCCATACATATGGTGTGTCATACAGCCATACATATGGTTATCAAACAGACATACATATGGTGTATCAAACAGCCATACATATGGTGTGTCGCACAGCCATACATATGGTGTGTCAAACAACCATACATATGATTATCACACAGCCATACATATGGTGTGTCAAACAGTCGTACATATGGTGTGTCAAACAGCCATACATATGGTGTATCCCACAGCCATGTATTTGGTGTATCCCACAGCCATGCATATGGTGTATCAAACAACCATGCATATGGTGTATCAAACAACCATACATATGGTTATCACACAGCCATACATATGGTGTGTCTAACAGCCATACATATGGTTTATCAAACAACCATACATATGGTGTATCAAACAGCCATGTATTTGGTGTATCCCACAGCCATGCATATGGTGTATGAAACAACCATGCATATGGTTATCACACAGCCATACATATGGTTATCACACAGCCATACATATGGTGTGTCTAACAGCCATACATATGGTTTATCAAACAACCATACATATGGTGTATCAAACAGCTATACATATGGTGTATCCCACAGCCATGCATATGGTGTGTCAACCAACCATATATATGGTTATCAAAAAAAATTTGTGACTGTTTCAAATTTTCTAAAATTAGTAAGAGTTATCACCCTTTATCAACTGGTCAGCAGGGATCCATTTTAGATCATCTGTTGTATTTTTAAGTTATAAATCATAATGTTACTAGTGACATACAACTATTTTGAGGTCGTTTTTTGGGTAACGTTTGCAGACCCGGAACAGTCAAAATTGAAAAAAAGGAACATGGTTGAGAACACAAATCTAATACAATTAAAGGCATTGCTGTGCCTAATATATTAACTTTAAATGATGTGACTTTTCAAAAAGCATTTTTCTTCTGCGAAATAAAATTAACAACCGGTAAAATGTCACGTCATCATTCAGAGGAGGTCACTCTTGTCAAATTAGGCTCTGTGGAGATAGGGGGAACTTTATGTGACGGCACCCGTCACAATTTGATCTTGTTTCTTTTGTCTTCTTAACGATTTATATGGTTTTTATTAGCAAAATTAAAATATTAAGTCATATAGGTTTCACATCTTTTATATCAGGTATACGTTTTATGATAATATCATTTTAATATGCAACTACGTTTATGAGACTAGTTCACAAAGACTGAATGTGTACACAGTCCCAAAAGAGGTGGCATATATACTGCAAAAACTACATTCTCCCTTCTCAAGTAGTTTACGCTTTAATAACATAATTACATAGTTTGTTAAAAAAATCTGTCATAAATTCTGTATTGTTATGCCATCTCTCCTTGGACTTTACAGGATTGGTTGTAATTATAGACACCATGTTTAGCTCGCCTATTCGAAGAATAGGGGGAGCTAATGTTGTCACGTCGGCGTCGGCGTCGGCGTCAGCGTTGACGTCCGATTTCACGTTAAAGTTTTTGAGCAAGTTTCTGCTTCGTCAATTGTTTAAGCTTTAATCATCATAAATGTTTATGATTTTATTATCCTAATGTGTATGGATGCTGAACGTGATAATACAACCAATTTGGGGCCCTTTAGGGGTTTTTTGAGTCTGTTAATTTGTTACATTTCCATGTTGAAGTTTTTGAGCAAGTTTCTATTTTGTCAATTGTTTAAGCATAAGTCATCATAAATGTTTATGATTTTATTTTCCTAATGTGTATGGATGCTGAACGTGATAAAACAACCAATTTTGGGCCCTTTAGGGTTTTTTTGAGTCTGTTAATTTGTCATATTTCCATGTTTAAATAGTAAATACTTGAACATCAACTTCTTCTGAATAGGCGAGCTTTGCTGTTCTCCAACGGCTCTTGTTTGTAAAGGTTTTTCGTTTGCCATAACAAAGTTTTCATTTACATACATTCAATATTTTTTTTCATGTGTATTAAATATTCTCTTCCACTCTCTAGGTATATTATGAGACTAATAAAGTTTGTAAAATTAAAATTAATTCCATATTTTTCTACAAATTGATTAAATTCCCACGACTGTCTGCAAAATCCTTAATATTAAAATTACCTTCTTGACACAGTTGTTTGAAGAATATTGTTTTTCTTTCAATTTTTATCATTGTTGAGCCATAAGGGCTTAACTACCTATATTTTGCTTTTGTTTTGTATTTTCCAAGGACCATTTTTAGTTAACGTCCAAATTTTATCACCACCAAAACTTTCTATATCATGATTTAAGAGGTTTTTTCCCAATCAGTTTGATTATGAAAATTTAAACATTGTTGTTTTAATCCATATTAGCTTTAACGCTTTACAGTAAGTACAAATATCAGAAACTTTCAGTTCTCCCTCTTTATATTTTCTAATTATCATCCCTATATTTTTTTTTCACATAGATATCTTTATGCAACTTCAGTCCTGTCACAAAATTATAAAGAAGGATTTGAATGGACATGGCCACCATACTTAAATACATGGTGCCATTTTTAATCTAATATTAAAACAACAAATCTATAAATTTCAACATTAACTTTGCATTGTCATAGCATAACAAACCCCTTACAATGCATAACTTAAGGGAATTTATAACACATAAGGAAATCAAAGTATATACCTGAAAATGACAATTACACAAAATAAAACCAAACGCCTGTGTGGGGGTTACCAAACTTTGGGAGGTTGTGGGTGGGTGAAAATTACACAAAATTGACTTTTTTTTATTTGGAGCGCAATGGAAGAATGCTTGCCATGATCCTTTTGCTACTTGCCAAAGGGAGATAACTGAAGTTAACGTTTAGACTGGTTCCCACCTCAGTTACCTGCCTTGTGTATGCTGAGAGGAGCGCAGTCTAGCGGAGAGTATAGGACTAGGGGAAGGGAACCAGTGTAGATTAAAACGTTTTGGAAAATGATAATACAGCCATTCCAGAAAAATGGTCCCACTTTTTTCAAAAATTTTAGCAGCGGTCGCTTGCGGATTTCACAATTATGTTGTCAGTTGTATGTAATTTGTTTTTCCAAAAGTAAGACGACGGTTTTAGGCTACATAAGAAATAGGAATGGGGTTATTTCCACCATCCATCTCTTGTCTCTGTTGCTTAGAATTAGCTTGAAAATCGTCATTTTCGATGTCGCTTTGCTTATAGAACAGTTCAGAGCTAGTACATTTCAATATTCTCTTTGGTAAAATATTGATTTTTGGTGGTGGCAAGACTTTGACATATGTATAGAATCTGATACTCTTTGTGATCGTCACATACACGTTTTTTTAATTGCATGTTTTCAAATGTCGCTGAACTCCACATAACATCCGTAACTAAAATTAAGGATAACAAAATATAAATTATAACCACAAAAATATTATGGTTATATGTATTTTTCTCTTTCACAAGTAGTTAAAAATATAACCCAATCCCAAATTCAGAGTCAGAACGGCTATTTCAAAAATATTTGTCCAAATCGTCTTCAAGGTTGATGTCGTATTTAATTAAGACGCTAACCTCCGTAACATGTTTTTTGATAAAATTAAAACGGGTATCAGTTGCTTACATTTTCGAATCATGTTATGGTAAAGGAACAAAATGTTAAAAACATGACTCTTGATCAGAATTATCTGGAATTATTCTCAAAGGCGCTTGTGTTTTCTAACCTCCATAACATTTTACATACGTAACGAAGTATTATTGGCAAAGATGATCAACCTAAAAAATCGTTTTCCTGTCCAATCATTGGTTTTTGTGAGAATGAAGTAGCGATTTAGTAAAATATGATGGATGGAAAGGAAAACTAGGTGTTTTAGGTATTGACATATAATTCTAGATTTGACTATGTGAATTTACACAAATGCTTTGCTGCATATCAATATTTGTGAACAAATATACGCATACAGTCGATAAAACGAATTGAAACATCATTGATTTCAAAATTACAGAGCTCAGAGGAATTAAACATAGAAATAGTCGGACCAAATGTTACGGATGTAAGTATATTCTATAACGACTTATGTTTGCTCCAATTGTTATTACAAACACTTTTTGTACGCATAATGTCTCTTTAAAATTATAAAAAGTATCTTATTATAGCATCCATAATAAAAATAATTTTACTGTGATTTATGTTACCTCTTACTATCAGCTTGCGTTTCGGATGTAAGAGAGAAATAATTTGGTGAAAATATTTTGAAATAATACTTCACAACGATCAAAATTTAGACAAGCCATCACTAAATTGTATTTTTGGTGAATAGTACGACGATATGTTATAGTTACACCATCAATCTCTATATATACAATATAACGTAGTTTGATTATTTTGCTCATTATGTAGGCTATTTATGAATAGTGTTATGGATGTTAGAAACATTGAAATCGTGGTAAAATGAGTTTTCATCAGAAATTCTTTCTATACACATATTCTGGCAAGGGTTTGGAGTGTATATGTTCGTCTATTGACCATTGATTTCACATTTCCAACGTTTTAAACACAGAAGCTTACTGTTCTTTGTAAATAGGATCACACGTCGTTCAATTCATTGTTCCCATCGATCTTTTTATAATTATAATGATATTCCAGACCATCTCTTCGTTTGTCCAAATACTCTAATTGCAAAATATGAATAAATCCCGCGACAATGATGTTATTTTCTCTAAATTTTGAATGTGGAATTAGTGATTTATGAAAAAATATAACTTCCGTAACAAAGCATAAGCTGGTTTGAATGATGCATCAAATCCAAACTTAATCATCAAATCGTTTGAAAGTTTGAATTTACGTTCTAGATTATAAGATATAATCGAGGCTACTTTTCAATTCAAATTGATATGCTGGATAGGGTTTTGTTGCTGTTGTTTTGCTTGATACTTATGAAGTATGACAAATTTGTAATATCACATAATATATAACACTTGTAGCAGCTACCAAAGTAAAATTCCAGTTCCTATCAAATAACCCAATGCATCATTAGATGATAACATACATGTATATAAATATAGCTAATATGGAATTTTACGCAAAGGGATTTGTGAATATATTTCCTAACATCCGTAACGAAAATAAGAGATACAGAAGTTTCACATGTCGTTATTCGAATTCTGATAAAGATGTTTGTGTGAAAATTTCAGAGATTTTTCTTTACATGTTCTTCTTCGCAAAAAATCTATACCATTGATATTTTGAACGACTTTATTTGAAATGGCTGAATAAAGGGAAATAACTCTTATCAACTTATACAATAGGCGTTTGGCTCTATCGAAATCAGCTCCTTATATGTATGTGTAATACTGTGTCAAGGTCTATAACACTTACGCGATAGAACATTGAACATGTACATTTTAGTGAATGGAGAACACCTATATTGTGATTTTATGACAAAGTGAAACAACAGTTCAATAGCCAGGTGACTATATATAATTTCCCCTGCGAACCACATTTTTTTATAATACAATTTAATCACCATGTGTTTTAACAAAGGACTAGATATGGTAATGGCTCTTTTGGCCCCTAAATCTACCAAATTTCAAATTAAGTTGCTGCGTTTGAAATATTGAATACGCCCCTGATAAAAACTTAATCATGTTTTTGTTGACAGAAGGTATGTTTTTGCTATATACATGTAACCATGGTAACTTTGCATAAATTATGCAAATTTGAAAATTTGGTCAATTTCGGCATATTTTTTGATAGTTTTTCTTTTATAAGCAATAGAGCACCTAGAACAACCTAGAACAAACTGTATATCTTAAGGGAATTAGCAGACAGAAGAATACATCATTTTGAGAAATATAAATTTTGTTCTAGAATGCCCTCTATTTTAACTAGATGAAAAACTGCATAAAAAGACCAATTTTGATGAAATTTTCACATTTTGCATAATTTATGTATAATAAAAATGGTTTCCATAGCAATTTTAACTGCTATATTACCTAATAGCACTATCAAATATGTCAGGTATGTAGTTAATATTTGAAATGCAAGATTCACATCTTAAAATAACAGGATTTGAAAAATAGCGGATTTGGGGGCCACAATAGACCCTTACCATACCTAGTCCTTTTCAACATCAAGTTCATTCTTGCTGTAAATCTTTTCTATAGGAACTGGGATGAAGATTTCAAACATTTGAGTGTGAAAATATTATTTTATTTTTACATTTATTGAGATTAAAGTAATTTGAATTTTTAGCAGATTTCGCTGAAAAAATAAAATTTTGTAATGGTACAAAAATCAAGCACTCTGACCACCTATTTTTACTCACATCACTGACGAATATAAACATTGTCCCCACACAGGAGGCTCTAATTCATCACATCACTGACGAATATAAACATTGTCCCCACACAGGAGGGCTCTAACTCACCACACCACTGACGGATATAAACATTGTCCCCACACAGGAGGGCTCTAACTCACCACACCACTGACGGATATAAACATTGTCCCCACACAGGAGGGCTCTAACTCACCACACCACTGACGAATATATAATGTCTCAATACAGCAGGACTCTCACTCACCACACCACTGACGAATATATACAATGTCCCCACACAGGAGGGCTCTAACTCACCACACCACTGACGGATATAAACAATGTCCCCACACAGGAGGGCTCTAACTCACCACACCACTGACTGATATAAACATTGTCCCCACACAGGAGGGCTCTAACTCACCACACCACTGACGGATATAAACATTGTCCCCACACAGGAGGGCTCTAACTCACCACACCACTGACGGATATAAACATTGTCCCCACCCAGGAGGCTCTAACTCACCACACCACTGACGGATATAAACATTGTCCCCACACAGGAGGCCTCTCACTCACCACACCACTGACGAATATAAACAATGTCTCCACACAGGAGGGCTCTCAGTCACCACATCACTGACGAATATATAATGTCTCAACACAGCAGGGCTCTCATCCACCACACCACTGACGAATATATACAATGTCCCCACACAGGAGGGCTCTAACTCATCACATCACTGATGAATATAAACAATGTCCCCATACAGGAGGGTCCCACTCACCACACCACTGACCAATATAAACAATGGCCCACACAGGAGAGCTGTAACTCACCCAACACTGACGAATATAAACGATGTCCCCACACAGGAGGGCTCTAACTCACCAGATCACTGACAAATATAAACAATGTCCCCACACAGGAGGGCTCTCAGTCACCACATCACTGTCGAATATAAACGATGTCCCCACACAGGAGGGCTCTAACTCACCAGATCACTGACCAATATAAACAATGTCCCCACACAGGAGGGCTCTCAGTCACCACATCACTGACCAATATAAACAATGTCCCCACACAGGAGGGCTCTCAGTCACCACAACACTGACGAATATAAACAATGTCCCCACACAGGAGGTCTCTAACTCACCCACCACTGACGAATATAAACATTTTCCTCACACAGGAGGGCTCTAACTCACCAGATCACTGACCAATATAAACAATGTCCCCACACAGGAGGGCTCTCAGTCACCACAACACTGACGAATATAAACAATGTCCCCACACAGGAGGTCTCTAACTCACCCACCACTGACGAATATAAACATTTTCCTCACACAGGAGGGCTCTAACTCACCAGATCACTGACCAATATAAACAATGTCCCCACACAGGAGGGCTCTCAGTCACCACATCACTGACGAATATAAACAATGTCCCCACACAGGAAGGCTCTCACACACCACATCACTGACGAATATAAACAATGTCCCCACACAGGAGGGCTCTAACTCACATCACCACTGACGAATATAAACAATGTCCCCACACAAGAGAGCTCTAACTCACCACATCACTGACTAATATAAACAGTGTCCTCACACAGGAGGGCTCTAACTCACCACATTACTGACGAATATAAACATTGTCCCCAAACAGGAGGGCTCTAACTCACCACACCATTGACGGATATAAACATTGTCCCCACACAGGAGGGCTCTAACTCACCACACCACTGGCGGATATAAACAATGTCCCCACACAGGAGGGCTCTAACTCACCACACCACTGACGGATATAAACATTGTCCCCACACAGGAGGCTCTAACTCACCACACCACTGACGAATATAAACAATGTCCCCACACAGGATGGCTCTAACTCACCACACCATTGACGAATATAAACAATGTCTCCACACAGGAAAGCTCTAACTCGTCACATCACTGACGAATATATAATGTCTCAACACAGCAGGGCTCTCAATCACCACACCACTGACGAATATATACAATGTCCCCACACAGGAGGGCTCTAACTCACCACATCACTGACGAATATAAACAATGTCCCCACACAGGAAGGCTCTCACACACCACATCACTGACGAATATAAACAATGTCCCCACACAAGAGAGCTCTAACTCACCACATCACTAACTAATATAAACAATGTCCTCACACAGGAGGGCTCTAATTAACCACATCACTGACGAATATAAACAATGTCCCTACACAAGAGAGCTCTAACTCACCACATCACTGACTAATATAAACAATGTCCTCACACAGGAGGGCTCTAACTCACCACATTACTGACGAATATAAACAATGTCCCCACACAGGAGGACTTTCACTCATCACATCACTGACGAATATAAACAATGTCCTCACACAGGAGGGCTCTAACTCACCACACCACTGACGAATATAAAAATGTCCCCACACAGGAGGGCTCTCTTCAACTCATCGCATCACTGACGAATATAAAACTGTCCTCACACAGGAGGGCTCTAACTCACCACATCACTGACGAATATAAAAAATGTCCTCACAGGAGGGCTCTCACTCATCACACCAGTGACGAATATAAACAATGTTCCCACACAGGAGGGCTCTAACTCATCACATCACTGATGAATATAAACAATGTCCCCACACAGGGGGGCTCTCACTCATCACACACCACTGACGAATATAAACAATGTCCCCACACAGGAGGGCTCTCACTCATCACATCACTGGCGAATATAAACAATGTCCTCACTCAGGGGGGCTCTCACTCATCACATCACTGACGAATATAAACAATGTCCCCACACAGGAGGGCTCTCACTCACCACATCACTGACGAATATGAAAAATGTCCTCACACAGGAGAGCTCTAACTCACCACACCACTGACGAATATAAACAATGTCCACACACAGCAGGGCTCTAACTCACCACATCACTGACGAATATAAACAATGTCCTCACACAGGAGAGCTCTAACTTACCACATCACTGACGAATATAAACAATGTCCTCACACAGGAGGGCTCTAACTCACCACACCACTGAAGAATATAATTAATGTCCCCACACAGGAGGGCTCTCACTCATCACATCACTGACGAATATAAACAATTTCCTCACACAGGTGGGCTCTAACTCACCACACCACTGACGAATATAAAAATGTCCCCACACAGGAGGGCTCTAACTCATCGCATCACTGACGAATATAAAAATGTCCTCACACAGGAGGGCTCTAACTCACCACATCACTGACGAACATAAAAAATGTCCTCACACAGGAGGGCTCTCACTCATCACAACAGTGACGAACAAAACAATGTCTCCAACACAGGAGTGCTCTAACTCATCACATCACTGACAAATATAAACAATGTCCCCACACAGGAGGGCTCTCACTCACCACACCACTGACGAATATATACAATGTCCCCACACAGGCGGGCTCTAACTCATCACACCACTGACGAATATATACAATGTCCCCACAAAGGCGGGCTCTAACTCACCACATCACTGACGAATATAAACAATGCCCTCACACAGGAGATATCTAACTCATCACATCACTGATGAATATAAACAATGTCCCCACACGGGGGCTCTCACTCATCACACACCACTGACGAATTTAAACAATGTCCCCACACAGGAGGGCTCTCACTCATCACATCACTGGCGAATATAAACAATGTCCTCACTCAGGGGGGCTCTCACTCATCACATCACTGACGAATATAAACAATGTCCCCACACAGGAGGGCTCTCACTCACCACATCACTGACGAATATGAAAAATGTCCTCACACAGGAGAGCTCTAACTCATCACATCACTGACGAATATAAACAATGTCCCCACACAGGAGGGCTCTCACTCACTACACCACTGACGAATATAAACAATGTCCCCACACAGGAGGGCTCTCACTCGCCACATCACTGACGATTTCATGGGGTGATGAATTGAGTTGCTCTTGAAATTTGTTTCAGGACTATCATTTGCCGTCGGTACGTAATTCTTACATGGACGTAGTAAAAAGGAAAAGGGAATTGAAACTGAAATTTCTCTAATTCCACGAGTGTGCATTCTATTTTACGCTGAACGTGAATTATGTTTATTAGCATTCAGCCCATTTGTTTTCATAGGAAAAGTTCGATTTGTGGAGCAAGTCTAAAAGTTTATGCGCTAAATAAAATATGTGAGAAAAAATAAGTTCGTGATGCCTGCTAGGACTTTACCAGTCTTATTTAAACGGATATTTTCCCCATTTTCTCTGCTTTTAATGAAGGACTGATCCAGGTTTTCTTTAGCTGTTTTGGTATACTTTTCCATCAGATCTTCTTCACTTGATGAACTGTATAGAAATCATTAACGGACTGTTTTTATACTCCATTTTTTAATTAGTACTATTCAATCAAACCAAACTATTCTACATTTTGTACATGCATTCCTTTTCCTGTCCCGTGCATGCAATGAATTATGAGATAAAAATGAATCACATTGGCCTACATGTGGTTCATGCACTGGTGTTTGGCTTTTGACATTTTTTCTCTCTTTATATATTGACACAGTATTACATATACATTTGTACATGTATATATCATATAGAGAGAAAAAAAAGTCTATAGAGCCAAACACCTGTGGTTCATATACATGTATCTTTATATGTAGCATAAACATATATTATGTATATATGTTTTTGCATGTAGTAATTACAAAGTTCATAATAATGATCTTATGCTACAATGTGGATTGTACTCAGTTAGTAATTCATGATCATGATCACTTGTCATTGATATATCAGATAATGCCGATATCGTCGTTGACCCTACATGTTGTCTCAAACACTGGTCTAAGTTTCATGTACATGCTCGCGATCGGTCTGCGATGGAGTAGAACATGTAGGTTTTCCAGACTTCGTATGTATGTATGTATATCTATATAGCAGGTAACGACGTGGCGTGTTTGTGTTTACTTTCATTTGTTTACGAGTTTGGCGCGTCATCCCGTGGGAGGCCTCATCAGGTAACACAAATACGTGTGTTCGGTTTCGATGTACATTTCAACAAAGCTAAATTATACCCTATAGGCATCTATAAATCTTTATTACAAAATACATAAGATCAGCAAATACCATTGTAATTATAATTTTGTTAATTGCTTGCTTTCCATTCAAGAACAAACACTTTTTGAATAGTTTTAGCCTAGTTTTATATATAAACTACATGTAAATACATGCATGTACAACATGTATTTGTAGGTCCACGCGTGGAATGCGTGGGATCGTAACGTGCAGTCGATTGCGATCGAGCAATGCAACTTGACCGCTAAATTGTCGTTGTTTGAAGGAACGTGCACGTGGTGAAGAACGGACCCATGTGTGTGTTCGCTGACACGCATTTGGAGAGTCTTCAGTGCGTTCGCCATGCACGATGTTGAAGTTTGTTAGGGAAATTCCACTTTTTTGTGCCTGCGCATGCGTACTAGATTGTTTTGGCTCTGGGGCGGAACTACGGATTTCCCCCTCTCCGAAGAGGGGTTTTCTATTGTTTTTTAAAAACATGGAAATGTTGGGCATTTTTTATTAGCAGATATTTTCATAAGGATATATGCTCTACTATTCAGCAAAGTTTGGTACTTTATGACGATATTTTTTCACCCCAAAACATAATGGGGCTTTAAATCAAGTTTTTTTTACCTATATCAAATTAGCATTGCTTGTCATTCTCTTCACACAGAGTTCTATATTGAGAAACTGTACATCTTAGCTCTCTCTGACCTTTTGCATGGAAGCCCCTATTCCAGCATATTGCCAGATCTGTCAGTTATTGAAAATAAATCATTTGAAGTTATCTATGTCATAACTGTGCGAAAATTGTGACATATTCTTTCTTCATAACGAGGAAAAACGGTATAAAGCTAGTATATTAATAATCCGAAATAAAAGGCCAAAATAAATTCAAAGTAAAATCAAAATCATTTCTATGGAATATATATTCAGCCACTATAGGGCCTTCTTCAGTCCGAAATAACACTAACACAACGTGTTCGTCTACAGGGATTGGCGCATGCGTGGCTTCCAGGTATCACTCACTTGCTGTTGTCCTCATTCTCTGCCCGTATTTCCAAATTCAAATTGCACCTTACCCATCACAACTGTTCCCCTATCTCTCTCATAGCCCCCCTTACCCAGTCCGATACTTATTTCGTCCCTCCGCTTCTTCTATTGTCCTATTGCAATATTTTTTCTGCCCTACCCGATCTATTCCCATCTCGCCATCTTACCAAACCAACTTCCGGTTTCCCTTCGTACCATCTTCAGCTGATCCTGTCCCAGCCTCTTATACTAAATCCCCACACAATCCAGACAAACACCGCACACAATACACATTATGAAACTCACTTCTTTGATGTTTTCATTAGCCCTTCTAGCCTTCTGGCTCACAAACAACACACCAAGCAGTATCACAAGACAACTCGCCCCCAATCGTCCGCAAACAAACATACATCGACATTGCTTAGCAATATGCCCCACACTTCTCACACGCCTAAAATACAAAACAATAAAACCCAGTAGTAATTATCTTTTCATCCTTCTTCTCTCCATTGCTTCTGATACTGAACTAAACCCCGGTCCGAGGACTCCCAGATACCCCTGTGGCACATGCTCGAAGGCAGTGACATGGAAATCAAATGCAGTGTGTTGCGACACCTGCAACGTTTGGTACCATGTTGACTGCCAAGGGATAAATAAATCCCAACTCAAGCACTTGGATCACAGTGGTGTAACCTGGGATTGCCTAAACTGTGGTCTTCCAAATTTCTCCTCCACACTCTTTGATACATCCCCAACTGATATCTCAAACAAATTTTCACACCTACATGACACAAGCACCCTCTCCAGTAGTGATGACCCTAAAAGTCCCGGTCCTCCCAAAGCATCCTCCTCACCAAAAAAACAAACCACCTCGCCCAACACAAACAACAGATTCATCAAACCCACTAGGATAGCTACCATTAATTTCCAATCCATCTCCAATAAAAAACCCGAACTGGAACACCTGCTTCACACACTCAAACCGGACATAGTAATAGGTACAGAAACATGGCTCAACAATAACATCCCATCCCACGAATATTTCCCATCACACTCCTACACAACATACAGGAAAGACAGAACTCCAAACAAAAAAGGACAAAGCCACGGTGGAGTTCTGATAGCAGTAACAAATGCATACCACTCAGAACATGCAAAAGAACTAGACACAGACAACGAATCTATATATATTAACATCAACATGACAAATTCACATAACCTAACAGTAGGCGCATACTACAGACCACCCTCAGACAAAGGAAAATCAATCGAACACCTCGAAGACTCCATAAATAGAATAGGCCAAAACAATAACACCATAACATACATCAGTGGAGACTTCAACCTACCCCATATAGACTGGCACACCAACACCACCACCCCAAGCACACCACAACCTAAGCTACACCAACACCTACTTAACATCATCAATGACAAGTCTCTCACTCAAACGACAGCTTCCCCCACTCGTGGAGAACACATATTAGACCTTACACTAACCAATAGGCCATCCATCATCAACAAACAAGAAATATTACCACCACTAGGAAAATCAGACCACGACATAGTTTACACCGAAATTGACGTCCGACTAAAAAAGATCAGAAGACCACCTAGAGACATCCTCATCTACAATAAAGCCAACTGGGACAACATAAAGACTGACCTTGAACAATTAAATACACAACTGGACGAACGATCAAACGACAACATAGAGGAGATCTGGCACTCCTTCAAAACAACACTAAACAAATCCATAGACAAAAACATACCCACCAAGCACATCACACACAAATCCAAACTCCCTTGGATAACCCGCCCCATTCGCCAACTCATAAACAAATCCAAACGCTTACACAAACAGCATAAATCCAAACCAGAAATCAAACATAAATATAAAGCAACAAAATCAGAACTACAAAAACAAACCAGAAACGCATACCTCAACTACCTAGAAAAAATGATAACAGACATACCAATAGACGAACCTCGATCCTCACACCCTAACAAAAAACACAATCCCAAAAAACTTTTCTCGTACATAAAAACAACTAAGAAAGAGAACTCTGACATCACAGCCCTACGGAAAGACGGACATCTATTGACGGACACAACTGACAAAGCCAACATCTTAAACCAACAATTCCAGTCTGCTTTCACACAAGAACATTTACAACCATACCTGACAAAGGACCTTCACCACACCCAATTATGCCAGACATCCACATAACACAACAGGGCATACACAAACTACTGAACAATATAAACCCGCATAAAGCAACTGGCCCCGACAACATCCATGGCAGAATATTGAAAGAACTCAAAGACATCACAGCTCCAATCCTTACAAAAATATTTACATGCTCACTCACCACAGGAACACTTCCCCACGACTGGAAACACGCAAATGTCAATCCCATTTACAAAAAAGGCGACAAATACAATCCCGCAAACTACAGACCAATATCACTCACATGCATCACATGCAAATTAATGGAACATATAATCACCAGCGCCACCATGTCACATCTGGAAAACAACAACATACTTTACGACAAACAACACGGCTTTAGACCTTCCAGATCGTGCGAAACCCAACTGGCCACGTTCATACACGACCTCACACAAAACCACAACAACAACACGCAGACAGACATCATAATCATGGACTTTGCAAAAGCCTTTGACAAAGTACCACACAAACGCCTTCAGTACAAACTCAAATACTACGGTATCACAGGTAACACACATGCATGGATAACAGATTTTCTTTCACATCGCACCCAGACAGTAATACTTGAGGGCAAACACTCACACAAAATACCAGTGACGTCCGGAGTCTCTCAAGGAACCTGTCTGGGCCCCATACTTTTCTTAATATATATATATCAACGACCTACATGAATACATGAAACACAGCACCCTTAGACTTTTCGCAGACGATAGTATCATTTACAAGACCATACATAAACAAGAAGACACACAGAAACTACAACACGACCTTGACAATGCAGGACAATGGGAACACGACTGGCTAATGCAATTTCACCCCGACAAGTGCAACGTCATCTCCACTACCACCAAACGCAACAAAATCCACCACAACTACACTCTCCATAACCACTCACTTGAACACGTCAAACACAGTAAATACTTAGGCCTCACACTGCAAAACAACCTCCAATGGGACAAACACATAAACAACATCACCGCAAATGCAAACAGAACACTAGGTTTCCTAAAACGAAACCTCACAATCAATTCACCACACATTAAAGAACACGCATATAAAGCACTTGTTAGACCCAAACTTGAGTACTGCTCCTCTATCTGGGACCCACACAATACTGGCCAAATACAACAAATAGAAAAAACTCAACGCAGAGCAGCAAGATATGTACAAAACAGTCTCAGACATGTTATACACACTCCAATGGCCAACACTACAAACACGCCGTCTACAATCACGACTCATCCTCCTATATAAAATCACACACCATCTCGTTGCCATCAACCCAGAACAATACCTAACACCTGTAGACACCCGCACTAGACACACACATCCCTATGCATACAGACACATCGCCGCCACAAAGGATACATTTAAGTACTCCTTTTTCCCACACACCATCACATACTGGAATCTCCTCCCTGTGGCAACAGTACAAAACACTACACTGGAGGGCTTCAAGGCAAACATAAACAACGTAGCCCTTGAAGCCCCCACTCACAAATAAACACCTCATTTTTTATCATGATTTTAACCTATCTACTTTTATCTATTCCAGCACCAGGAAAAAAAAAAAAAATGCACTGTATATAACCCCTTCCCCCACGCCACTGAGCCAATCACTCACCTAAAATCGTCACTATTGACGGCTGGTGACTCACCAAAGAAGAAGAGGAAGACATGTTTGTTTACATCTATTGTGTGCAGGTACGAAATGTCTCGGCCCGTTTGATGTATATGGCGGGTTATTTCGACCCCACATGCTATGTGCACTGAATCAACCCCAGTGTTTAAACAATGGTTATAACCACAAGATACTTTATCAGATAGACTCGTGTAGCCATAAACATATATATATATAACACTGACGTATCAAAAGGGGATATTATATGCAATCACATGCACGGTCGAAATGTCAGACATACCAGCTTTTCGAGGTGGCAATCGAAAGAAAAGTTTGACAATCGACTAAGGGTATGTTATTGTTTTGAGACAACTCGTACCTCACACTATTCTGTAGACATAGTGCCTATTACATCAAATCTTATAAAAATTAAACACAGATTCCTATTATCATTACGTTTGATAAAAAGGATCAGAGAAAATCCGACTAGGGGCCACATCCACGTGATCCTTGATAACGACCAGTCAAATTGCTGCCCCCAAAACTTTCACATCTAACGTCATCTCGCCCCAAGAGCACAACATAGCTTACCGTATATGTATACTGGGACGAAATGTCGTATACAGTTGATGCAGCAAGGTGCAGAACCTACACGTGGTCGTGAGTACACGTGGTATAAAGGTCACCTGAACATGACATGACCCCCCATGGGACGCTGTCAGATGCTCTTATCACCGGAGTTGTCATAAGGATCTGTATTTTAATCAGATTTCCTATCACATATTGCTGTTCACAGTCGTGGTTCCCTAGTGACCACCAATCTCTCTACGGCAGGTTGCTCCCATTCTGACTTAGAATTGAGGAGCTTGTCAGCAACTGATCCGTGTATAGCGACCGCCTCTAAAACTTGTCGTTCGAGTTGCTTGGAGAAGGTCTTGAGGACTTCACACTTGAAGTTTCTAATGTCACCTTCGTCTCCTGGGTGTTCTTCGAGCAAGTGCTTAGCCAGAGCATTAGAGAGATTACCACTCTCTACTTGGCGCCTGTGTTCCTGGAACCGGGTATAGGCATTTCGGCCGGTTTCACCAATGTACTCAGCCACTGTGTTGTGCTTGGCACAGATTTTGCATGTGGCTTTGTACAGCGCACCGGACCGGAAATGTAATGACCCACAACCAGAACCAGGGTTGCTCTGACAAGCACACACTCTCCTCGTTGACACTCACCACCAAATTTAGTGTCGGTACGAACAAGTTGCTGCTTGATCGTCTGCCCACCAGTTTCAACCACCCTGATATTCACGTCAAGTCTGGGCCCCTGTACCGCTGTCACCCCTCGCACACGTCTGGCAAGTTCTGCACCAGGAGTTGATGGTACGAAAATTACGGTGTCAGCTGGTCGAAACCACGAAGCCTTTTTCACGTTCTTTCTAGACCTGCGCTCATTCTCCTTCCAAGATATATGCCGATATAGTGGCGTATCACCACGCTCGCTCGCGGATACCTGATTGGCATAGCCTCTGAGGGCAGCAATGATTACATTGGCCCTAAAAGACTCTGGGTATCCTGAGATCAGCATCATCTCTGCAAGATCCTCAATAAGCTCTTGGCGCAGTTCTGGTACCAAAGATGGTCTGGTGTTACGCAATCGGCATATGCCGTCCTGAATTAGGGATTGGCGTTTCACGGACACAGGGAGTGCACTGCGATTGAGGATGACTTGTGAGCTGGAAACCTCTTTCTTGTAGAACTTCCAGTCCACAGACCCATCCGCGTCGCGAATTTGGACCTGAATGTCCAGCAACGGCATCCCTCCAGAATCATGGGCCGATGGATAGTCAACCTCCATTTTTGTATAGGGGCACACTGAGTTGGCAACCTCTTTAATTATCTGCGCCGTCCTCTCATCTGCTGGTCTTATTCTATCACTCTCCACCAATTCATCCACAATCACGATCTTGCTCTCAACAAACCTACTACCTGGTGGTAACGCCTCCACAACAAGGTTCTGGTCATCCACATAAACTTTGTGTAAGTATACCTGGTGGTTAAGGAAGGTTGACACCGTGGCTGCTGCCATTTTCTGCCTGAACTGCCGGCACCAGAAAATCATATGGATCTTGGCTAACGCTCCAGATAATTTAAGACCAATGGAACCTCCTTTCTGTTGGTGGTATAAGTCTCCCTGAAACGTGTAAGTATGGTGGTTCATTACTATTTTGATCCCCTCTTCCAAGGCCAACGCGAACATGAGACGTGTCTCATCTGACCTAGGTACACTTTCACGTTCTCTAAATAGACTCTTGTCGGAACCTGATGGTCTTTCTCCCCTACTCCTAGCTGAAGTAACTTCATCCGTTGTGATTTTGATGTCTTTGCCACGACTCCTGCGTTTGGGTATCTTATCATCAAGGCCAAGCCCGTCTAGGTCCTTGCGTTTATTCTGATAAATGATCGCAAGATAAAGACCAAGTTCAACGGAATCCACAACTACCTCCAGGTCAGATCGAAGGAACTCCTCACTCACTTCCTTCGCAACGGCGAAGGCATTGAGGCTCGGATACATGGCGGCAACATCCATTGATAGAGCTACTGGTTCTCTGGCATCATGAGCTGTGTTGTTATTGTACGATGTCACTGCTTCAAGTACATCCTCTGTGGATCGACTGATGACTCCGATGTCGTCAGCAACGTCCCCCAACGTTGAGATTATCTCAGAGAGAGTGTCTGAAAGAGGACCATTGATGCTCTCGTTAGCTCCGCATACCGGTCTTAGGGGATGACCACGTTCACTGGCGGTTTTATGGTCTTTCGGTGAACCATACAAGGGCGGTGCAATGCAATTTGTAGTGCGAAGTGCCTGTTTTACCCTGTCCCAATGTCGGTGTTGAATACCATCTGGGTCATCCCACCTTTCCCCCATTGTGAGGAACCTACCCATTGCAAAGCGTGAGCTCCAATCTCCTTCTCGAGTTTGTCGTGTTCCTCATGGCTGATAGTAGGATCATCATCGAGATGGGGCTGCATGAGTTCAATGAAATTGCTCATACTGTTCATGGTCATACGCCCACTTTTGTCTGACGGCATAACTACCACCTCCTTACTTTTGACACGATCCTTCAGTGATTTTATCCCAGACTGCTCCTCTTGTGTCAGATTCGAGCGCCTAGGTCTACCATTTTTTTCACATCTTTTGTTGATGTAATCCTGCGTTGTATTCCTTAGCTCGATCTTCAAGTTGTTGAGTACAACTGCCTTTTGCTGAGGTAAGGGTCTGGGAGGAACAATCCGACGACATGTGACCATGTCTGTAACACGCCTGTTCCAGAAAGACATGGTGACTGTATCGGAACTGTACACCTCTCTTTTTCTCTGTTGTTCCTGTTCCCAGATTATTTTTTCTTCGGTAATCTAATGAATACCATAAGGTTTGATTTAATTAAGGTGTGATAATAATTCAGATGGACAGACAAACATTAATGGTATATTAAAATTTTTATGCACTTTGACATTCTTACGCCTCATGTAAGTTTAGGTGCAGAAATCACTTTACAATTATGAATAAAACTGTAAAAATGTTAACTGAACTGAACATGGTCTGACCATATGTACTCATTTCACCACACTGTATATGCAAATATCATTATTTTTGGCAGTACTGCCAAAACTCATTTCCAGCTCTTGTTTGTACCTGTAAATGCAAGGTAGTAATTCTCAAAACTTTTGGGGGTAAATAAAATATCGAAAGTTCTTCTGGATTCTTTAGTATGACAAACACGGCACATATAAAGATCTGAGTGATCGTGTGTTAGAAAGCTTGATATAGTCATTTAGCTGCAAAATATATCTGTACAAAAGTAAACTCTATATATAATTAATCTGCACAACATTTGCAATATGATATTAAGATAAATATTTGTACAATTTGTGCGCTTTTTCATGTATGTGAAAACCATGATAAGAACAATACCTGAACTACTGCTACGTATCATGATGTTTGCTTCACGATTGTAGAAGATTTATTTAAACCTACCATAAATTGAGGATATCTGTCACATGTGGGGAATAAGCTTATCTATTGTATAGGTCAATCCTGCAGATTTTTAAACATTTTTTTTCTGAATCCACGCCATTGATGTTTGCTTCAAGTAAAGCAAGCATTTCCGCCAAGACGCACTTCTGGAGGATCCCAAAGCTGTAATCTATACCTATTTTAGTTATTTTTATCCAAGAAAATAAAACTGAAATCAAACCCTCCATATTGGATGTACAAATACATAGGATACAGAAGTGTCTGTGCCACCAGTATCTCCTTATCTGATTATAACTCTCAAATAATTGAAGATAGGCTTCCAAATATCTAATATAACTTGTTTCCTATTGTATATGTACATTGGCTGTTAAACTGGTGACACTCGGACATATATTACAGGTACTGCCTTTATCTCCTTTAACGACTGAAATATTTACTCACGTAAGTAACATATAATAAAGTAGGTTATTCTTACACAATGTGCAATTACATAAATAGTATAGATAGGAGACAAGCGATATAAGAGAATAAGGTATGTGGTCTAAGTATTTCGATTATTGATTTTCAGATTTAAAACATACAGTATTGCTTCATACTAAATCTAAAACACGTAACCTATCTAAACAATTAACATATAGAACGTCTGAAGAAATGGGGCCTTTTTGGGGCAATCAATGACGACTTTTACATTGACTCATTAAACTCCAAGAATGTTAAATCTAATACCAATGTGACCAAAATATGCTTTAAATATAAGTTTATCAAAACTTAACTTATTTTCGTATAACGTTCCTATTATCTAATTTGATCGATGACTAATACCCCTTGTCATGCGTCACGTGATATACTGCCTTGACGACCAAGTACACACAGACATAGTCCCAGCGGGATGGTATAACGATCTAGCAGACATCATTGGTTTTGGAAGTGGAAGTGCTGAGGTATGTAATACTGGATTTTAATGCAATTAAGATATTTCAGTAGGATGAAATCTAGTAACGCGGGCCACAGTTTTCCGAAATTTTATGACAATTGAGTATATTAACGACGTTATGTATGCAACTAGAGAATATTTAAGCAGTCGCTAGCAAATAGAATATCCAATAAGCCTTAAATAAAAAGTCTCATCAAGACTTCCTAAGTGTAAAATAATATACACAGCAAATCATCGTTGTCAAAGATTCATAAGAGCAGGATAGCATGTCGACATACAGTGGGAACGTAAATTCGACATTGTGTATAACTTGAAGCCGGAAACATGAAGCCATATCACAAAGGTTTTTAACATGAACCTTAATTCTTAGATCAGACTATTGACTAGATCGCCGGGATTTTTCAGACGAAGTTTACAGGGTAGTCAGACGCATAAGGTTCCGGTTATAAAGGACAGCAATACATCAGAACACATATTCCATTTTTTATTGTTTTCATCCTCTAGTTGTATACAGCTAGGGTATAATATAAGGAATGCTACAACATGCACCATAGATAACATAACGAGTTATTTTTAATACTAAAAACATATAAAAACCTAGACATTCAGACAAACTATTACCTCTGGACAGTGAAGTGACAAATTTAAAGATAATTGATATATATTTATATGTGCCGCTATATAGTCGATGGGAGGGGAGTTGCGTTCAAATTAGCGTATAATCGCAATGACGTACATGTGTGAATACAAACCCAGCGCAGGATCGGACTACTTTAGTACTTCTAGTTTACAATTCGATATATAAGATTTTGCGTCATATAATAATCTAAATGCACTTTAATTACGATATTTAGTTTATATTTTACCTTTTCAAAGATGACAAATTTGCTTTGAATTCATAATAAGATGTTTTTGGTCTTATTTTAAGACTGATCCTAAGAATGCACAGACAATCATTATGCTCGTCAGTACTCGGTTGTCAGTAAGAATTTTTACAATGAAATCATATTGAAATGTAAACAAATTTTCCTCCTAATTGACGGATTATAAAATAACAAGAAAGATTTGTTATTATATCCAATTCAATTTGTATTTTAAATCAAAACAGAATATGTGTTAAAAGCATTGTAATGGTATAAAAATACCTAATGAATTGTTGGTCGGAGTTAAAACCGAGTTATCACCAGGAATCTTCAGGAGATTCAATAGTTACCTCAGTATGCGTGTACGTCACTCCTGTCACATGAATACACAAAATATCTAATTGGAGATATTTTAAATGCAAAGACGGATGATAACGCTGTTTCGGACAATGTTTGTTTTCTGGAAATCTGACTATGCAAACACTTGTCTATCAAGAAAATAAAAGATATGACTATGAAGATTTTAGTCTATACAATGTATATCCATATATATAACATAAAACATCGATTAAAACATCGATTGGCATATTTCAAAAAATAGTTCTAATGGAACCATATTTGATCGAATTTCTTAATACATCCATTTTTAATTGACAGTTTTTTTCAACATTATATTTTGTATACAAAAGCTCACTCAAACCTTCCAAATTAATGTTTTGTTTTTTTCTTGATACAGAAAAAACTATAAAACTACGTATAAAGAATAATGAAATTGAGAGGTATACGTATTAACAAATTATCAGTCTCACCAAAGAGTATTATTCCTAATTTAAATTCCACCACATTATTAGTTTTTCCATATATTTTTCTTTTCATATCTTGCCATGTTTCAAAAGATTTTTGACAATACCAAAAAACATCTTCTATGATTTCAACTTCTGTATTACATATATTACATATATTAATTTCAGAAATATTTATAATTTTTAAGTAATTATTCAAAGGGAGTATACGGTGTTGTAGTCTATACTGGAACCATTGTATTGATGTATCTTTGGTAATTTGAAAAAAAGTATTTTATATTTGTTTTTCTTTTCAGTGTATGTTTCTAAAGACAGCTTGTTGCTTCCATTTCTGCTCTGATGTTATCGAACATTTAATTTTTTTTCAATTAAACAAAAATACATGTCTTTACATCCCTTAATTATTTTAAACTATGAATATGGCTAGGTATGAATGGTCTATCTAGTTTATTTTACACACTTAGGTTTAAATTCAGATTCTTAAATATTTTCTTGATACAACTGCATATACATGTACTTCGGTAAAGCAAACAATTTTCTGATTCTATCCAGAATCTTTGTTTGAAATTATTAAAAGAAAGAAAATAAATTATTCTCTTGGTCTAATAAATCACAAACATTTCAGACATCTTTATCAAACCATTTTTGTTAAAAAAGGATTTATTGTCAATGCAAACACATATCATTTGTTCTATGATTTTTGATAAAATCAGTTCCTAAATCTGATACATATGATATTGGGAAGTGTTGTGCTTCACAAATATTAGTCCAACATTTTCTATTATTTTTAAGAACCATTCGAATCCATGTAGATTTCAAACAAGATACGAATTCAGAATTATCAACCATTTTAAGACCACCATTTTCATAATTTGATATTAAAGATTTTCTTTTGATTTTATCAACTGGTGATTGCCAAATGAATCTAAAGAATAAGGTGTTCAAATGTTGGATGGAAGTGTTTCCCGGGGTAGAATAGGATATAAACAAATGATTGAATTTAGGTAAAATAGTTGATTTCAAAACTACTATTCTTCCAATAGGAGTAAGGAGTTTCCTTTACCAATAACCAAAGATATTTTGTATATTAGTTTGCACTTTTGTGTAATTCATACTAGTCATTTCATCTAAATTAACTGAAAAATCAATACCAAGCAAATTGAATTTTGTTTCACCCCATTTAAGTTTCCATCTATGATTGAATACGTCAGCACTGATTTTGTTCTTCCCAATCCAAATAACTTTAGTTTTGTCATTATTGACTTTTTAGCCAGAAGTCTTACCAAAAAGATCTGACACATTAAAAGCTTCATTGAATGAGTTTTGAGATCCATCTAAAATCATTGATGTGTCATCTGTAAACTGTGAAAGTTTATGGTCTTTTGATAAACCTCAATGCCCTTGATATTTCTGTTATTTTAATGAGAATAGCCAGCACTTCAGCAACAAGTAAAAAAGGTATGGGGAGACAGGATCACCTTTTCTGCAACATCTCTGTATATTAAAAAAAATCTGATAGAAAACAATTTTTGTGTAACTGTTGAAAATGTATTATTATATAATGTTTCTATCCATCTTTTTGTGCTTTTTCCGAAATTAGTTTTTTTAATTACTTTATGTAAACAACCCCATGAGACCGAATCAAATGCTTTTCCAAAATCAATAAAGATAAAAAGTCCAGGTACATAATTTAATTATGAATAATTCATTATGTCGTAAATGAGTCTAGTATTCTCTCCAATATAACGTCCGCTTAACTGTCTGAATTTCCGAGATTAAATAATCTAAAACTGACTTTAGCTTGTTTGCTATGCAAGTTGATGCTAATTTATACACGACGTTCAACAAAGAAAAAGGTCTCCAGTTTTTTAAGAAATGTCTAAAGAAGGCGTAGCTTCGAATTCCTAGGCCTAGATAAGTAAATATAAACAGCGATGGTTTTATAAAAGTGCAAATATAACAGTTAAATTTCTTCAGTTTTCCAAAACATTTCTATTAACTCTCATTTTGCAGTTTTAGCATTAGGTTTGCTCACGTCGTCCGGAAAGGAGGAGTGAGACATTTATTTATTTATTTATTTTTTTTTTTTTTTTTTTTTTTTTTTTTTGGGGGGGGTAGATGAAAGTCATTAGGCCTAATATACACATAACGTTTAACGTATGCTTTATTTTGGTCTATCGGATCAATTTCAGTCCGGTTTATCGTTTTAACTGCCTACCGAAGAAGGATAAGGATAAAATGGGATGTCCTTGCGTGACATTTGTCGAAAATTACTTAGAACAAATGCTGAAGTTAAACGACGATAAGAAAAACTATATAAAAAGTCAATGTATATTGATTAACCTTTAATCAGTTTTTTAACTTGTATCAATGCTAAAGGCTACATAAACACTAGAACCTTACCGTTCCCATCACGTTGGGGTGACTCTCCATTTTGAATCAAAGCAGGATACAACCGTATCACCGTATCACACAGTCTATATAGACATTATTCTTCCGCAGCTTGGGCGGACGATTTTTGCAATAATTTCAAAATCTATTGAAAATGTTTTATGATTCGTCTGGATTACATTGATAATATAATTTTAATAAATTTAATAATTTTCTAAATAAATGTGTGACAAATTGTAATATTTCCGGTATTTGTTTTATTTAGTTATATTCTAATGATGCATTATTTTCTTACGTCTCTCGTTGTAGAATTGCACAAGGCCTGACGAAAAAAATTAATAAGATTGAATTGAAATATAAGGATTGAATCTTGTTTTTGTCGGTTTGATTAGGTGATAAATTGAGTTGCACTTGAAACAAATCAACATGGCTTTGCAGTTCATTCAATTTGTTTCAAGAGCCTCTCAATTCATCACCCCATGAAATCGTCCAAAGCAAGATTCAATCCTTAAATGGTCACTCATTTTAGATTTAACAAAACAGATGACATTGTTTGGATGATTTATGGGAGTTGATGGCATTGACATATCCTCATAAATTGTGAACTGTGTCTTGTCTACACTTTGATTTGTAGCGCCTTGTGATATTTTTGTTCATTTACGTAAGACCTGTCGATTGATGTTTGACCCTGCAGTCAGACATTGTTCACATTCCGACATCTCGGCAAATTATATATCACTCATACGAGGAAATCGGATTAGGGTAACTCAAGTTAATCGCACTGTCTGAGCACCGAACATCGTGTATGTTTCTGACACAGTTTCTTGTAACGCACAATGATCCACAGATGTTCAAAATCAAGCATATGACTTTCAATTCAAATTTTATTGATATTGTTACAAGATACGATATACGTTGGCTACGCCAGACAGATACCAGTTTATTCGTCTGGTTTTCGCCTCTCCGCTATTATTGATCAAGACAACGTCAGGTATCCAAACCCAGTTATCCCCTTTCATAATATTACAATTTAACCTGGTTTCGTTTTACAGATCTGCAATAGGAAATGGATGGAAGGAATAAAAAGGACTATATAAAGCTGCTTTCTATGACAGAATGTGGTATTTGTAACCTGGAATTACAAGATCCCAGACGAATTGAGTGCAGCCACACATTCTGTCTGGATTGCCTGATTAAACACGCTAGCAGCACGCCTTCTTGTCCAACTTGCAAGCGACCAATGAAACCGAGAGCAGGGAAGGTAGAAAACTATCCAGTTGCTGATGAGGTAGTACACATACTTCAGTCTTTGCAGAAGTTTGAAAGATGCAGTCGAGTTATGGAGGATGCTGACAACGAAGATCACTATGATCAGGTTAACAGCCAATCTTCTACGAAATGCGAGTCTTTGATATCGGATGAAGTATGCGATATGCATGGACACAAAGTGTTTTCTGTTTGCTTGACATGTGACGACGAGTTTATATGTACAAAATGCAGTATGCATTCTTCACACAAAAAAATGAAAATTTCTGAGTATAGAGCAAATCTGAAAGACACTCTTGATAAACGAAAGCAAGATTTACTCAAGCGCGTAAAAGAAGAAGAAGCAAAAGCAAACACTTTAGAAAATATGATCGAAAAACAGACTGAAGAGAAGAACATGATACAAAATGAGATGGAAGAAATGGAAGAGGAAATGTTTAACATAATTCATAGGAAGAAAGATGAACTGCTTCAGTCAATGGAGTCGAGGACAAAAGGGAATGAAAACCTTTTAACAGATGCGCAGAAGCAAGTCACACGTAGGCTATCAGACTCTAAACTTATTATCGAAAAAATAGAAAAACTTTCTGATGACGGTACAATAATGTTTTGCAAACATGCAAAAAAGCTGGCGAAACAAGCTAATATGGCACTGCAACAGGAAAGCAGACTTCTCCCAAAACCAAAATACCATCCCATTGGATTTATCAGAAACAAATCGGCCCTGGAAGTTCTAAACAAACTTCAATTAGGGGAAGAAAAGATCGAAGTCTTAGCTGAGAAAAAGGATTCATTTGACAGGAGTTATTTATCTGGATGTAATTTATCTTCCATGCCAAAACCAACCCCCTCGCCTCGAAAGACAGCAAAAAACGAAAAACAGAACGAAAATGAAGATACATTTATAAACCTTGGCTACATAAAGATGGATTCACCGTCTGGTGAACGTGATCCTCCGCGCTGTTACACTCCAAATTCATCAACCGATGAAGAGGAAACGTATACTGAATTTCCTGGACTAGGAGACAATTATTTTACTTCACAATCGATTATATATGAAAGTAACAGCAGTGAAGAAGAACATCCCCTTCCAAAACGTCTTACCAAAGCTTCAGCACCTTCAACACAACAAGGGACACAGGCAGACTCACGACCACTTTTTGGAGGAATGAGACAACGACATGAGCTACCATTGCCATGCGAAAGACCTCAACGTATTAGAATACCACAAGCGCCACTTCAACTTACAGAAGCCACAAAAATACCTTTGTCCCAACCACTAGAAGCGCCACTTCAACTCACAGAAGCCGTAAAAAGACCTTTGCCGCACCCACCACAAGCGTCACTTCAACCAGCGGAAGCCGTGCTAAGACCGTCACAAGCCCCATCACTTACAGAGGTAGCAACAACAGCACCTACAAGACAATCACTACCATCTCCATTTACAGGAATGTTTAAGAGATCTGTTTCCATAGCAACGGAAAATATTACATTTCAACAGAAGATTATTCATCGTGTATTTCTCCCTTTCCAAGTATCAGGTTTCACGGTTTTCCGAGGGAGTCAAGGTATCTACTATGCTTTTGTCACAAATGATAGAGACGTGAAAATCTGTAAGGAAAATGGAGAGTTTTACGGGAGGATCACTAACTTGACAAAGCCTTTTGATGTCGCAAGTCAGCAACATGTACGACAGACCACGCCACTCTACGTTACGGATGAAGGTAAGATGTACATTTTTTATAATACCGTAAACGTACTATTTAGCATTGTTTCGCTCCAGTATCTGTGCGCTAAATATTATTGCGCGAGTTGTACCTCTTTATATTGTTTATGGAGCCATTATGTGAGTATGTAACTCAGACATGTCAAGAATTATTTTCGACAACAAATGTATTGTGCCAAATTAAGTACGTTTACAATATTGTATAACACGAATTGGACAGTGGCTGAATTTTGATTTTGGTGGAGTAAGTTGGTATGGTAGTTCGCGGCAAAGAAAGAAAGATGGCGGATTGCTATAGCAACGCAATATGAACCCCTTCATCATCTATGCTATGCATGTACATGTATGTGTGACCATTTTTGCATTGGCATGCTAGTGAAATGGAGGTAGTCACCAGATTCCACATTTAGTCGAGTTTTATTTTCATGCAGTGGAGCAGCAGGCACAATTCAAACATCCTACTAGATGTTGCGTGAGTTTATCTCACTAAACAAAATTACATAACGAAAAAACCGCTTTTAAGAAGTAGGAAAAACTTTGCTTTTCACTAAGTATTATAAACATATTAAAAATATACTTTATACATATTGCTAAATATGATTTCTATGTGAAAGATGTTCAGGATGTTCTGAATGGGTCATACAAGCTGTAAGTCAACCTGATACGAGTAATGTTATATAGACCACGCACAGTGGCTTCATATTAATCATTACAGAATGCTTCAGCTATGCAAATCAACCTTTGTGTTTTTTTTTTATTGTGTTGTATTTGATATCTCGACATTTTGTATTGGATTGCAGCATGTAGTACGTGTATTTGGTGAATTGGGTAAATATTTGTGTACTGTACAAAGAATGATAACTCGTACCAGTTTGTAATTGTTCGGAACATCTCATCATCTTTAATTTTCATGTTCCATTTACAATTGTTTGAATTTAATCTGATTTCACACCAAAAGACCCATTCTAAATATGTATACTCTTTTTAAAACTTCAACAAAATCATCCGGAGGACATAGGAATCACTGTTTTGATTTATGAATTCAAAATTGAAATTTAGATTTTTCCATTACAGGGAGAAAACCTGGAGAAGGGAGTATAAAGGTGTACAATGCCGACGGAAATTTTGCATATGTGTTAACCGAGAAGCTGCGGAAGCCACAAGGGATTGCCATATCTGATGAACTTATATATGTATGTGATGACTCAAACATTCTTGTGTTGTGCTTAACGACAGGCAAAAGGAAGAGAACATTATCTGGTCCGGGAAAAGTTCCTCTTTTTGTACTGCCTTTGTACGTGATGGTGAGTGCCACTGGAAAGATCCTGGTCTTCGATGTCGGTACCAAAAATCTCAAGATCCACGACGGAACACTGAAGCACACCGACCAATTCCAACCATCCGATAACGATGAAGACTTGTACGCCAGCTTCTGCCCAGGGATGTGCTCGGAGGATTCTTCGTCGAATTACTACGTCATAGACCCGAACAAGAATTTGCTGTACATGTTAGGCGGTGGGGGCAGGTCAGAAAAACTAAAACTACCAGATAAACCTAGAGGCCATCACGGAATACCCGCGGCTGTAGCATTCCGTACAGACACAGGGGACATGATAGTGTTTTAACACAGAGTTAGTCTATGGTGATAAGGATAAGGAGAACGAAATCATACACACAGCGTTAGTCCTAGACACAGCGTAAGTCCTAGACCGTTTTCGTTTATTCGAAACAGCCGGTTCGACCGTTGGTTAAAGTCATTATTTCAAGTATAAATCCTGACGGACCTGCATTTTTTTATACAGGCCTGTGAGGGCTTTGTCAAGGCTCGTCTGAAAACAATATAAAATCACCAGGTCCGTCTTTAATTAATAAACGAACAACTAGGTCCAACCAGTCAAACCGCATAATCGAAAACGGCCTTGGACACAGATTTATTTATAAAAAGCATTATTATAATGTTAAATTAAGAACTATGATTTAACAACAGTATTCCTGCGAGGAAGGACCAATCAAAAATCGCAGTAATAAATGGAACTCAGTGCATTTTAAATTAGTATTTGTATTGATTGGTTCGAGAATTGATTCACATCAAGTGAAACTGAAGTAGAGATATAACACGTAGTTTGTATATACATTTAAGTCCAATCCCATAGGTCTACAACAGTTATTGTACAATTAAGTGACTTAATCAGCGAAAAGAAATATTAATGTATTAATTGGGAAGAGTTTAGAACTTGTGTAAATATGTAACGCCTAGTCAGATATTCGCAGGTAGGAAAAGTCAAAATTATCAATGATAAAAAATTTCAATGAAAATGTGGTGCCCTACAGTCACGTTACCTTTTCTTGATCAAGGCAATTCCCCGCGACATTGTGAAATGTCTTGGCTCGATACCCCATGGGTTACGTTCACTGTCGTTATATCAACCTCTGGACTATCTCAGTAGAATTGACGGCTTTGTATGTGAGCAGGTAGTTTGGTCATCTGGTGTTCACCTAAAGCATATGATAACAGTGCCCCGTGGTTGACTTTGTGCTTTTGAAGTTGTGTGTCGCTCTCTTCCTAATCTTTAAAGGACACTCTGCATGCCTGTAATTGGTCAATGAGTTTTCTATCGCAACTGCCTTCAGTTATACTATAATCCAGGGATGGATATAAGGACTGTGATAGTAATCCCTGGAGTATCAAGGATGCTAATGTTAATACTTGCTATGTCATATAAAAATTCTTCCAGTACTGAAAATGATCCATTTTCGTAAACTGCTACCTTGTGAGCGGTTGGACAATACTTTGTGAGCAGTTGGACAATACTTTATGAGCAGTTGGACAATACTTTGTGAGCAGTTGGACATTACTTTCGGCATATCAATTAACCAGACATATAAACAAGGTCATTAACAGTCAGACATTTATTCATCGATACTTGCTTGTTTAAAGGGACAATTCAGTCTAAGAGAACATTAAAATTTGTACATTTATCGGAACAAACCCAGTTCTAATGGAAATTATATCAGTCGGTTTTACTGTGATATGCCTGAAAAGCCCATGGTTGCGACACGTGTGTGAAAAGTTCAAACTCGCTCGCTGTCCGCCATTACACACTGTGGTCAAACTTCTTGTATTCCGAACCCTGTCCCTTGCTCGTAGAGTAATCCAACTTCTGTCTAGAACTGCTGAAATCGCTCTGACAGTAGTGTATTTACCTTATTAGGTGAATTGTCTTGCCTAAAAATCATTTTATCACCTTCTCAGTGGTTATGTAATTCATTTGTTTAACATGCGTGACTTTGGCTCGGGTATGGGTACAGCGTCCGTATTGGACCTGCTTATTCGTATTGATCAACGATTTGATATTTCAACTATATTGATTAAAATACTTAACAATGCCGTGGAATTTGTCAATGTTTTACGTTATATGTTTCATAAGAAATGTAGAACAATACATTTATGCTATATTTTGCTTCTTAGTTATGTAAAAGAATTAGCCTGAGTGAATTGTCTCTTTAACATATCAGTTTTTACACTTTATAATCATGTTACCAGAAACGTTTTAAAACTACCACTATCACTAAACACGTGGTCATTTTGTATATAGAAACATTCTCTAAAATCTATCAATGATGTCTAAACGTTGACATTTGCTTAAATTGAATCAAAACAATCGTTGGATTCAAATTCGTCGAATTGTTACATTGTCAGTTATATGTTGTGTTTTAGCGTTCAAAGCTGAAACAGAAACCAATATTTTCTACCCACCAATTCATAAGAATAATCTACATATATATTCAAATAAAACTTTCTTAGACATAATGTCCAATATAAAAACAATAGGTCAATTTATCGAAGTAAAGCAACGTAACGTTGGGCTCCGCCTGTCATGGATGGGTGACCGCTCCGTTGATTCGGGTCAGAAAAGTTTTAAAAGTAACTAAAACTAATCACGTGGTCAAAATTTTCTTTGATCCACGAAGTCAGAGGACATGATCGCAGAAATCTGTATATTTTATATAATCATTATTTCGCAAATTAAATCCCCATGAGTTTACAGTACATTTTACTTCAAGGTTTTGTTTTATATACATTTGATGGATAAGAAAAGGATCTAACACTCAGTTTACCTGTATTAATTTTTGTATATACAACATGTATGTTTAAACTGATAAGATAAATAACTTAAAAAATAAAGAACTTTAACTTGAACTATTGGAATTCCAGGACATGTGCATCTTTTTCAAACTGGACACATTTTAAAAAAATGTTTTGCTTGAATGAGTCACTATTTTTGCAGAAATGTTTTTAATCATAGCTGCCGATTTTCATTGTTTTGATCTGTGTATATAGATATGTATTTTGATTTGTTTTTGAGAAACTTTAAAGGGACAATTCAGTCTAAGAGTACATTAAAATGTGTACATATTTCGGAAACAAACCAGTTCTTATGGAAATTAGATTAGTTGATCTTACTGTAATATGCCAGAAAAGCCCACTGTATAGAAATGTATATGAAATGTTCAAATTAGCTGACTATCCGCCATTACACATAATGGTCGGATGTCTTGTATGCCGAAACATGGCCCTTGCCAGTGTAGTAAAGACTTTTTTGTCTACAACCTCTAAAATCGCTCTTACAGTAGTATGTTTACCTTATTAGATGTATGTTCCTGTCTGAAAATAATTTCATCAACTCCTCAGTGGTTATGTAGTTCATTTGTTTAACGTGCGTGACTTTGACTCAGGTATGGATACAGCGTACATGTTGTACCTGCTTAATGGTATTGATCAACGATATGGACTGTCAACGGTATCAATCAAAATACTTAATAATGTTGTTATTTGTCAATATTTCTTGCTATATGTTTCCTAAGGAATGTAGCACAATGCATTTATGTCACTTTTTTCTGTTATGTAACAGAATTAGCCTCACTGAATTGTCCCTTTGATACAGATTAAACAATTAATGTAAACAATTTACCAGGACCCGGTTGTTCAAAAGGTGATTGGGCTAGTCATAGTTTAACGTCAAGATAAAAGAAATGTTGGCAATACGAATTTTACAAAATTTTATGAGATCTCTAAGAACTCTATTCTTTTGATTTGGGTGAAGATATAATACCAACTTTAACAGCAAATGAGAAATGAAAATGTCACTAATCAATCATGCTTTGAACAATTCCAAATGCTCCAAGGTCTTTATATTGAAGAGCGACTTCAGTAATGATGGGAATGTGATGTATATCAACTTTTATTTTTATGACTGATGTATTTTTTCTCCAAGAATATGAATTACCTAAACCACGATACCATTACAACTATTCTCATTAATCATGTCTTCCATTTTTTGTTTTACTGGTATTTCAAATTGAAGTAAATGATATATCTGGATACGGACCACCCTCCCCACCCCAAGTCTACCGTAAACATCTTTATCATATCTAAACTGTTTGTGTGTCGAATCCTACATTATACTTGTTTTTCACTTTCTCGTAAATAACAAAGAAAACTCTATATGTAAACCAACTGAAGTTCACGGTTTCTAAAAACATTTTCACGTAGACATATTTTTTTCTGCGATTTCTTACTTGCAGTGAAATCCCGAAATCACACGCGATAACAACTTGGTTTACAGAAGTTATTTTATGTTGAAAGAATTAAGATGTTTACTTTATGATTAATGTATCAGATCAAAACAATAATTTAATAGCATATCTTATTATATCTTAAAACACCTCCATAGCCCGAGTGTGTTTAGTGTCGGTAAGTATTTTAGTTATTTTCAATTGGTATCAATCTGATTTTTTTCACACGAATATTTTATAAATCCCTGCCGGAAATCGGGGCTGGATGGGATAAAGAATATGACTATAAATTTGAGTCGTGCCCGTTCGTTCGCTAGGGCGATGTTATACTATTAGGGTCTAGAAATACTACCAGGTTAGGCAGTGCACACAATCAGGCCAAAATGGCATTTACCTTGACATTTGGCATTAAATAAAAAAACAAAAAAAAAAACTGGTCTATCTCTTACACTAAAAGGCCTTGGAAATCCATGCTTGGTACAGTATGTGGGCTGATCGATGTGAGATGGGGTGTTTATCAATGTCATCTATACATTTACCTTTGTTTCTATTCAATCAAACGAAATTGTTTTTTGTGGAAACATATCTTTTGATTTTTATGGAATGAATGAGGGATTAAAGATTCGATAATTCTAAATGATCAATTGATATATAAAAAATAGCTTACATTGAAAACTTTGCAGCCAAAATAGATAAGGCAGTCCTTTTGAGTATATTATTACGACCAATGTTTATCTGGTTATGAGCTTATATTTGTCTTTATTGGATTGACTTTTTGTCTGGTGTGAATGTTAATACTTCAAGGAATATGGCCACTATATCACGTGTTTATGATTTTCGAATTAGATATGAATCATCAGGTAAATTATAGCTTTAGTTTAGAAACATTCTTATGCTTAGAAACTTTCTGAATTGGAAAATTGAGCAGAATTAACTATTCACAGATGTTACACCAAATTCTGATTCTACGCACAATGCTTTACATATCTCTATCATTAAACAAAGAAAGATGAAGCTCTTGGTTGGTTGTGTTTTGTTTGTGTTGAAATACACGAGGATTCATCAATTAATGTCATATGTGTTAGTAGAAGCTGCTTTATAATTACATGTTACACAGATACCGTATAGTCGGTTATACTTACGGGGATGAAAGTGAAAATATTGACTCGCGAAACTCACCGGCTATGCGGTATCTAGGTAATGACCTGCTATACGGTATCTAGGTAATGACCTGCTATACGGTATCTAGGTGATGACCGGCTATACGGTATCTAGGTAATGACCTGCTATACGGTATCTAGGTGATGACCGGCTATACGGTATCTAGGTAATGACCTGCTATACGGTATCTAGGTAATGACCTGCTATACGGTATCTAGGTAATGACCGGCTATACGGTATCTAGGTAATGACCTGCTATACGGTATCTAGGTAATGACCGGCTATACGGTATCTAGGTAATGACCTGCTATACGGTATCTAGGTAATGACCGGCTATACGGTATCTAGGTGATGACCTGCTATACGGTATCTAGGTAATGACCTGCTATACGGTATCTAGGTAATGACCTGCTATACGCGCGTACGGTATCTAGGTAATGACCTGCTATACGGTATCTAGGTAATGACCGGCTATACGGTATCTAGGTAATGACCTGCTATGCGGTATCTAGGTAATGACCGGCTATACGGTATCTAGGTAATGACCTGCTATACGGTATCTAGGTAATGACCTGCTATACGCGCGTACGGTATCTAGGTAATGACCTGCTATACGCGCGTACGGTATCTAGGTAATGACCTGCTATGCGGTATCTAGGTAATGGCCTGCTATACGGTATCTAGGTAATGACCTGCTATACGGTATCTAGGTAATGACCGGCTATACGGTATCACGGTAATGACCTGCTATGCGGTATCTAGGTAATGACCTGCTATGCGGTATCTAGGTAATGACCTGCTATACGGTATCTAGGTAATGACCGTCTATACGGTATCTAGGTAATGACCGGCTATACGGTATCTAGGTAATGACCTGCTATACGGTATCTAGGTAATGACCGGCTATACGGTATCTAGGTGATGACCTGCTATACGGTATCTAGGTAATGACCTGCTATACGGTATCTAGGTAATGACCTGATATACGGTATCTAGGTAATGACCGGCTATACGGTATCTAGGTAATGACCGGCTATACGGTATCTAGGTAATGACCTGCTATACGGTATCTAGGTAATGACCGGCTATACGGTATCTAGGTAATGACCTGCTATACGGTATCTAGGTAATGACCTGCTATACGGTATCTAGGTAATGACCTGCTATACGGTATCTAGGTAATGACCTGCTATACGGTATCTAGGTAATGACCTGCTATACGCGCGTACGGTATCTAGGTAATAACCTGCTATACGCGCGTACGGTATCTAGGTAATGACCGGCTATACGGTATCTAGGTAATGACCTGCTATACGGTATCTAGGTAATGACCTGCTATACGGTATCTAGGTAATGACCTGCTATACGGTATCTAGGTAATGACCTGCTATACGGTATCTAGGTAATGACCGGCTATACGGTATCTAGGTAATGACCTGCTATACGGTATCTAGGTAATGACCGGCTATACGGTATCTAGGTAATGACCGGCTATACGGTATCTAGGTAATGACCTGCTATACGGTATCTAGGTAATGGACCGGCTATACGGTATCTAGGTAATGACCTGCTATACGGTATCTAGGTAATGACCGGCTATACGGTATCTAGGTAATGACCTGCTATACGGTATCTAGGTGATGACCTGCTATACGGTATCTAGGTAATGACCTGCTATACGGTATCTAGGTAATGACCGGCTATACGGTATCTAGGTAATGACCTGCTATACGGTATCTAGGTGATGACCTGCTATGCGGTATCTAGGTAATGACCTGCTATACGGTATCTAGGTGATGACCTGCTATACGGTATCTAGGTGATGACCTGCTATGCGGTATCTAGGTAATGACCTGCTATACGGTATCTAGGTAATGACCGGCTATACGGTATCTAGGTGATGACCTGCTATACGGTATCTAGGTGATGACCTGCTATGCGGTATCTAGGTAATGACCTGCTATACGGTATCCAGCAATGGGGAATTACAAATCAAGCAGTTATAAGTACATTTTTAGGGAGAGCTACTGATAGACTAGTTATAGGTTTTCAAAGTAAAGTTACTAAAATACCGGTCATACGTTTTCAATGTATAGTTACTAAAATATTAGAACGAATATACATAAATTTTGGGTCCTAATGACAAAAATCATACATAAAATGTTCTTATAACTCGAAATGAGATTTTTTGGACAACGAGATCGCCGAAAATGCCGAGTTCTTTTTCATAAATCTGCCGTAGAACGGCATTTCAAAATATATGTATGTTTTCTTGTTATAATTTTGAAACTACCATCGGCTATTTTGACATCTGTCTTGTTCACATCGTTTTACGACATGGAACTAGTCTATATATACCAAGTAAAGAGATCGTCAGTAGACATGATAACTCGCTTAATTCGAACACTCGGTCCTTTCGAGTTCGTATTAACCGAATTCCACTGTACATGTATATACATATATACATACCCGGCCTACTATACTTCTAAAGACGATACCATTATCTGTCTAAAAGTTATTTGACCTACAATATTGCAGCTACTCAAATATCAGTTATAGGTAAATTTCAATGTACATTTACTAATATACCAGTCATTTTCATCGTATCAATCACAGACTTACTTATATACCAGTTAGATTATATAGGTAACGCGCTAGATTTCAACTTTTGATAAACCATTAAAAGTAGATATCAATGTAGGGTTACTAATATACCAGTTATAGGTAAATGTCAATGTACAATGAAGAGTTACATATTATGCCGGATATACATGTATAGAGAATGCATGTTTTTACAATGGATTACAATACAATGTTTATTTTGGTGCGAGAGAAGTCATCTCGGATTTCCTACGTCTCTCACCAAAACAAAATTTGTATTGTTAGATACTAACCGTGTATTCTGTTTATCCTGCAACCCTTTATTACATTCAAATGAAAGCAAATTGTCACTTATTTACTTGGTTTCTTTCGATGCGAGGCGGATGAAAAAATTCAATCCTTAAACCGAATGAGAGTGTACTTCTTTTTACTACAGCGGGAAATATATCGGCGCATTCGCAAAAAGTACCATTTCAATTTCAACAAATTGTATTTCAAAAACATTTGGAAAAGGATCGAACAACGGGTATAGCCTATATGAGTTCTCTATCTAACCAATAATTCTATTCAGTGTGTAATATCACAGAAACAATATGAAAATAATAAAAAACAATAATTAACCATCAAAGAATTATTTTACAATACATACATTTGCCGTGAGCCAAAACGAAAACGACACAACCATATGAGATTTTCGATATCGTAAAAAATGACGTCATTGACTGAATTACGTTTCATTCACGGATAGTTAAAGTTCGGGGTCAAGTGAGAAAATGTTTTGTCAGATGTGGAACAAATTCACGTGATCGTATTGACGGAAAAAGCATTTCGTATTGACGAATAAAGCACAAGTTTATCCGGCAGTAGTACATTTCAATCAAGAGTTCTTTAAATACCATATGTAGGTAACTTTTAAAGAACAGTTACTAATAAACTATATGTAGTTACAAGTAAATCCACATACAAACTTAAGGATTAATTTGAATATTTTTTATATTAGGAAATAAAACTTTATATCATAACATAAAAATATAAATTCAAATTAATCCTTTAAATGCAAATATTTGAATAGTTTCAAAACACTTTAATTCTAAATTATACGTTGGATATCAAATATTTGTAATTGACGCATTTAAAACCAGAATTGTGATGGTAAATTGAATGGAGTATTTTAATTTCAAATTCCGTTTCACCCCCAACAATATTGTATACTTAAAGAATATAAGTGAGGGTGCTAGATTCAGGTGTTCTGGTAAACGTGTGCAGGTGTATTGCTTTATTTACGACAAATGGAATAGCATTAAATACAAAATTGTTGAGGTCGTAGAACTTGGTTTTAAGTCAAATGTTTTTATAAGCGTGGATTTTGTTATAGTGGATTTGTTTTTGTTGCCATTGTGACCCTGAATTCCAATAACAGTTCTCAGTGTTTTTAATAATGCCAACTCTATGATGGGGATAAAGAAGTACCTGGTCATCAACCGAAAACTACCGAGACATTCCGAATATATTCATTAGTTCTGTGCTGGCATCCGTGCAAATCAGAACCAGGAAGCAATATGGAAATTCCTAATATTAAGAAGAGGGATGCAAAGATTTGTTACCATTAAGGTAAGTTTATAATAGTTAAATTGTTATAAAAATTATCAGAAATGTATTCATCAGATATAAAACAATAACCATTTGTAAAGTTACTTGATTGTTATAAATATTTTCTAATTATGAAATCATCCACGTCCGGACACAATGCTGGCATCAAGCCAAAACCGTGGATTATTTTACTTTACACAACTGCTTAGTGTAGAAGTATATTTGGCGTTCGTTATTTAAATGAAAAGTGTGTTTTTTAAACCTATTTCCTTTTCATTCAGTTTATGAATCAATACATGTTGTTATCGTCCTTTGTTAATTTGTTTTATTCATTCATAAATATTAGTAATATAGATGTACTTTTAACTGTTCCGCTATCTGTATGTTAAACGTGAATAGGGAT